>NC_074708.1:10100270-10390506 GCF_024334085.1 Lutzomyia longipalpis | reverse complement strand
ATGTGTCCCTTTCTGAGGTGGGAAATTTATTTCCTACAGTTTTTTGACAAAAAAACAGCCCCATGCTGATGTAAGTTGCTTTAAAAAGAAAAATTTTAAAGATTTTTTTCCCGCGAACAGAAATTTTGTAACGCCCAAATCATTTCTTTTCCATGTAATAGAGCCTGAAGAAGCCAATAAACATTTGGCGAAACGCGTCGCTGGATAGCATAAATGCTGTTTTTTCTTTCCTTTTTCTGACTGCGTACACCGATTGAAAAAATTCAACAAATTACAACAGTCGTGAAATATTCTACATCAACACCTTTTTCGGTTATTTTCTCCTCAATCATCCTTTCTCCTCATCACATTTCCGCCATCCCCACCGAATGAATTGGATCTACACACATTTTTGGGCATTTTCCTGGTTAAGGATTTATGCTCTAAAGAAATTCATGTCTTTTCTGCGCGGGATGACTTGCATCATTGGGGAAAGAAGGTTTTTTCCCACGGGACTGGTTTCTTGCCCACACACTGACAAGTACCGCTTCCATTGGAAAGTTGGTTGGCTTGCCGATCAGCTGCATGACACACAGCAGCAAAAAATCTTCACAACCATCGGACATTGCACACACACAAACCATCAGCGACTCTTGCACTCTCTTTGTGTCGTCTTCATCTTTAGTGATTTGGATGCCAGCACAGTGTTTAGTCGTTTTTTATCTTGCTCTATGTAATTTTGCATGAAATTTTCTAATTTTTATTGTGATGTGTCCCTTTCTGAGGTGGGAAATTTATTTCCTACAGTTTTTTGACAAAAAAACAGCCCCATGCTGATGTAAGTTGCTTTAAAAAGAAAAATTTTAAAGATTTTTTTCCCGCGAACAGAAATTTTGTAACGCCCAAATCATTTCTTTTCCATGTAATAGAGCCTGAAGAAGCCAATAAACATTTGGCGAAACGCGTCGCTGGATAGCATAAATGCTGTTTTTTCTTTCCTTTTTCTGACTGCGTACACCGATTGAAAAAATTCAACAAATTACAACAGTCGTGAAATATTCTACATCAACACCTTTTTCGGTTATTTTCTCCTCAATCATCCTTTCTCCTCATCACATTTCCGCCATCCCCACCGAATGAATTGGATCTACACACATTTTTGGGCATTTTCCTGGTTAAGGATTTATGCTCTAAAGAAATTCATGTCTTTTCTGCGCGGGATGACTTGCATCATTGGGGAAAGAAGGTTTTTTCCCACGGGACTGGTTTCTTGCCCACACACTGACAAGTACCGCTTCCATTGGAAAGTTGGTTGGCTTGCCGATCAGCTGCATGACACACAGCAGCAAAAAATCTTCACAACCATCGGACATTGCACACACACAAACCATCAGCGACTCTTGCACTCTCTTTGTGTCGTCTTCATCTTTAGTGATTTGGATGCCAGCACAGTGTTTAGTCGTTTTTTATCTTGCTCTATGTAATTTTGCATGAAATTTTCTAATTTTTATTGTGATGTGTCCCTTTCTGAGGTGGGAAATTTATTTCCTACAGTTTTTTGACAAAAAAACAGCCCCATGCTGATGTAAGTTGCTTTAAAAAGAAAAATTTTAAAGATTTTTTTCCCGCGAACAGAAATTTTGTAACGCCCAAATCATTTCTTTTCCATGTAATAGAGCCTGAAGAAGCCAATAAACATTTGGCGAAACGCGTCGCTGGATAGCATAAATGCTGTTTTTTCTTTCCTTTTTCTGACTGCGTACACCGATTGAAAAAATTCAACAAATTACAACAGTCGTGAAATATTCTACATCAACACCTTTTTCGGTTATTTTCTCCTCAATCATCCTTTCTCCTCATCACATTTCCGCCATCCCCACCGAATGAATTGGATCTACACACATTTTTGGGCATTTTCCTGGTTAAGGATTTATGCTCTAAAGAAATTCATGTCTTTTCTGCGCGGGATGACTTGCATCATTGGGGAAAGAAGGTTTTTTCCCACGGGACTGGTTTCTTGCCCACACACTGACAAGTACCGCTTCCATTGGAAAGTTGGTTGGCTTGCCGATCAGCTGCATGACACACAGCAGCAAAAAATCTTCACAACCATCGGACATTGCACACACACAAACCATCAGCGACTCTTGCACTCTCTTTGTGTCGTCTTCATCTTTAGTGATTTGGATGCCAGCACAGTGTTTAGTCGTTTTTTATCTTGCTCTATGTAATTTTGCATGAAATTTTCTAATTTTTATTGTGATGTGTCCCTTTCTGAGGTGGGAAATTTATTTCCTACAGTTTTTTGACAAAAAAACAGCCCCATGCTGATGTAAGTTGCTTTAAAAAGAAAAATTTTAAAGATTTTTTTCCCGCGAACAGAAATTTTGTAACGCCCAAATCATTTCTTTTCCATGTAATAGAGCCTGAAGAAGCCAATAAACATTTGGCGAAACGCGTCGCTGGATAGCATAAATGCTGTTTTTTCTTTCCTTTTTCTGACTGCGTACACCGATTGAAAAAATTCAACAAATTACAACAGTCGTGAAATATTCTACATCAACACCTTTTTCGGTTATTTTCTCCTCAATCATCCTTTCTCCTCATCACATTTCCGCCATCCCCACCGAATGAATTGGATCTACACACATTTTTGGGCATTTTCCTGGTTAAGGATTTATGCTCTAAAGAAATTCATGTCTTTTCTGCGCGGGATGACTTGCATCATTGGGGAAAGAAGGTTTTTTCCCACGGGACTGGTTTCTTGCCCACACACTGACAAGTACCGCTTCCATTGGAAAGTTGGTTGGCTTGCCGATCAGCTGCATGACACACAGCAGCAAAAAATCTTCACAACCATCGGACATTGCACACACACAAACCATCAGCGACTCTTGCACTCTCTTTGTGTCGTCTTCATCTTTAGTGATTTGGATGCCAGCACAGTGTTTAGTCGTTTTTTATCTTGCTCTATGTAATTTTGCATGAAATTTTCTAATTTTTATTGTGATGTGTCCCTTTCTGAGGTGGGAAATTTATTTCCTACAGTTTTTTGACAAAAAAACAGCCCCATGCTGATGTAAGTTGCTTTAAAAAGAAAAATTTTAAAGATTTTTTTCCCGCGAACAGAAATTTTGTAACGCCCAAATCATTTCTTTTCCATGTAATAGAGCCTGAAGAAGCCAATAAACATTTGGCGAAACGCGTCGCTGGATAGCATAAATGCTGTTTTTTCTTTCCTTTTTCTGACTGCGTACACCGATTGAAAAAATTCAACAAATTACAACAGTCGTGAAATATTCTACATCAACACCTTTTTCGGTTATTTTCTCCTCAATCATCCTTTCTCCTCATCACATTTCCGCCATCCCCACCGAATGAATTGGATCTACACACATTTTTGGGCATTTTCCTGGTTAAGGATTTATGCTCTAAAGAAATTCATGTCTTTTCTGCGCGGGATGACTTGCATCATTGGGGAAAGAAGGTTTTTTCCCACGGGACTGGTTTCTTGCCCACACACTGACAAGTACCGCTTCCATTGGAAAGTTGGTTGGCTTGCCGATCAGCTGCATGACACACAGCAGCAAAAAATCTTCACAACCATCGGACATTGCACACACACAAACCATCAGCGACTCTTGCACTCTCTTTGTGTCGTCTTCATCTTTAGTGATTTGGATGCCAGCACAGTGTTTAGTCGTTTTTTATCTTGCTCTATGTAATTTTGCATGAAATTTTCTAATTTTTATTGTGATGTGTCCCTTTCTGAGGTGGGAAATTTATTTCCTACAGTTTTTTGACAAAAAAACAGCCCCATGCTGATGTAAGTTGCTTTAAAAAGAAAAATTTTAAAGATTTTTTTCCCGCGAACAGAAATTTTGTAACGCCCAAATCATTTCTTTTCCATGTAATAGAGCCTGAAGAAGCCAATAAACATTTGGCGAAACGCGTCGCTGGATAGCATAAATGCTGTTTTTTCTTTCCTTTTTCTGACTGCGTACACCGATTGAAAAAATTCAACAAATTACAACAGTCGTGAAATATTCTACGTCAAATTCAATCTCTGAAGCTTAATATTCCTTATGGTAAGAATGATTAATGATTTTGGTACTCAATAATATCATAATAAAATATTTATCCTCTTTATATTTTTATAAATTTGAAATTGAAAATTTACCATTTATATGCACACGATGGAGACGCCTGGTGGTAATCAATTTAAAACAGAATCAATTTAAATTTAGATTCAATTCCTGATTTTAAGGTATTTGATTTTAAAACTTTTCTTAAAACGATAGCAAGAACAAAGCATGATGGAGGCGCCTGGTAGTATTCCGGCGTCGCAATTTCTCAGATAAATAACAACACAGACGACAGTGGAGACGCCAGGTCTTACCAGAAACATCAAAAATTTGACTTTAAGATTAATTTCAAAGAATTTAAATTCAATCCTTGCATGCTGCAAGAATATTCCAACTAACCTGACGGACTTACACATTCTTGTTTTTTGGGTGGTGTTATTAAATAAAAAGGTGTGCACCGAAGCATGAATTCATGAGGAGCAACTTCTGGACATGGGGTGGAATGTGTAGTAAGGTATGCAAGAGGTATAGGAAGTTTAATGGTGTATTCACACGAGTCCTTAATTTTATTTATTCACATTTTCATTAAGTTTCTGGGTTCGGTTTTTTTGTGCCATGGCGCGCTTTTTTGTGCCCATTTATTACCATGCCGCTGTAGTTCACGTTGTGTATATAATGATATACATTTTGAGGTGGTAAAAACGTGGCAATGATTGCCATCTCTCTTGACTTTTGTTGTTACTCTACATTAATTTACATGCAATTACTTATTAATGATATTTTTATTCATTCTGAAAGTAATTTATTCTCTTCTCTCTTTTTTTTCGTTGCTGTATGTTTGCTATGCAGAAGCAACTTCTTTGATTATCTCCCTTGATGATATATGTATTATTTCCGAGAAGGGAGTGGTTGGCAGTGGTTGGAACCGAGGAGGCACGTAAATTGTCAAAAGTGACACTCGGTGTTCCCCCTGCTGTCAGTTTTTCTGTCAAAATTACGAGGGGAGAGATAGGGCATCTAAGGCTGCCAAGTGTTGGCAGGGTGAAGAAATATTTTGAGATATTTCTTATAATATATAGAAATATGTCTAACATCTAGTAAAGATACTACGGTGAATTGACACCTTGGAATGCATGGAAAAATGCGTTTGGGGTTTGAGAATGGGGTGGTTTTGGTTTTGAATTAAATGGAATTTGAAGGGTATATGAGTGGGGTTGTGTGTATTTTGCTTTTTTGAATAAGGGTACGAGGTGAGAGGGTATTACTAGGCGCCTAAATTCATTGCTGTCAATTTACTATGTCGATATCCTTACACACAATTACATGCACAGCCAATTTACGATTCATATACCGTAAAACCTCCTGCTGTCATTTAGAGTCACACTCTCGGCTACAACAGGGGTCCATGAATCCATAGGGGTTTTCTTCCACTCTCTTATTCCACTGTCTAGAGAGGGGTTTAGTGGTGCACAAGGGAGATGGTTAGATATGCGTAATTGATGCGCAAGAGAAGGATGATATGATGTGAATTGAGGTGAAAAGCACCCTTCCGAAAATTCTCTATCGTCATCATCATCGTTGTTCACAAATCCCTTACCCTCCTTGCCTCTTTTCGCCCAAGTTCTGTCTTTTGTGCACAAGGATGGTGCTTGTGATGCTTCTCAGCTTATATGAACGCTCATATCAATTACACCCCAAAAGAGGGTAGATTGAACTTAATAACAGCATTCAAGGGGGTTACTCTTTCCACCCTTCCTCTGCAACGAATTATTCTCTCGCTCGCTACTCACATCCACACCAAGGGGTACTCCAGGATTCGACACAACAGTTGCGATGTATAGTTTAGTCACACTGAATAAGGGTGTTTGTTATAAAGAAAAATTGGTTTGTAGACTAGTTAGGTTTTAGGTTTTGGAACTAGATCTTAAGTGAGGTAAAGTTAGATCCTAGATTGAATTTGTTCATCTGATCTAACTAATCGTATTCACATTTTGCTGAATTACGGTCTGTCGGGATATTACACCGTAAGGTCCTTTTATAGTTAGAAGCGTATCAATATCCTGATTCGACAAAACTCATGAGTCATAGATGGACGGAGTTACGTTAACGAAAAAGTATTCTTGTAGAATTGTATTGGTATTCGAAGTTTTCCCTGATAAGAACTAACTTTTCCAGAGTTTTTTTAAAGCTAAAAAAAATATTTAAGGATATTTTACTTAACCGTTTTTGAAAAAACCTTTTCGGTTTTCTTTTCTCATTTATTTCCTTTAACCTAATATTATGTTTTTTTTGTGGAGCAAAGTAAATATCCTGATCTTCCTGTTGGTAAAGAATCTTCCTGCTTTTTTGTCCAATCAACAACAATTTTCGAGTAAACACCATCATCAAGCATGAGTGAAAACCGATAAACAATGTTTCTTAGAATCTGTTAGCCTTGCGGCTATAAGATCATATCGTGGAGGGAAAGCAAATTTCCATGTACAAACTCCCAAATCCTGTTATGATTTTATTCCCCGAAAAGCCAAGGGAGAAAACATTATTTAGGCATGAGGTCAAATTGTATGTATAACGTCCGAGGAAGTTTTGGTGGTGCACTATACGAGGAAAATCCCATATTATTCTGGGCTCTTGTGAGCAATTTGCACTTACCACATGATTTCCCAAAAGATATACTTGGAACAACCCGCCATGCCTGTAGGCGATCGTTTGGGCGTACCGTTTTTGGGGAGAAGACGTTGGTATATTTTCGTTAGCAACTGTACGACGTTCACTATACTATACACAATGTACAATGGTGGAATGAGAACCATCAGGAGGTATTTTCATGCAGTGGCTAATAGGGTTGTTTGCTTTGAAATATTGGTGAGTGAAACCGCTTCTTGTTCTCTCGGTTTGTGTTTTGTGTGTTTTGTTCGATGGGGTGAAATACCATATTCTCTGTTGCTCACCCTCAATGCTAATAGCTTATGGTTAGGAGGGGAGGGGGATTCGTCGAGAGTGTGACTCAATATATGTTGTACACCATTTGCTATATATAGAGAATGCAATAGATTGAGAGAGAGAGAGTAATATGGGGTGGGTTTGAGGGGATTAAAATAGTTAGGGGGTTGAAGAACGGGGGTAAAGAGTCGTCGGGTTTTGTATGTCTGATGAAGGTAAATTGCAATTTTGATTGTTTATGAGTAGATTGTATTCATATGTTGCAGAAAATGAAGAGAACTCCCCATCATGACACACAGTGTATATGAGCTCAAACGTTAGGGGATGGAAAACCCGAAAATTTCTGAGATACCTCTACGCCACAAATTCACTAACTTCAGGGGCTTTTCATATGCATGCCAACACCGACAAAATGTGTGTGTGACAATAAATTATCTCAAAGCTGCAACGGAGTTACAACAGGGTGGAAGTTGTTAGATAATTTGCATTGATTTAAACCATCCATTTAAATTTATCTCTGAGTTATTCAATTTTTGTGTGAATTTCCACCCCTCATTGTGCCTTTGCACTTGTACCTTGAATGATAAATGTTTTCAACTTTCTTTGCGCCATACCCATTTTCTTTTATATATCACCGCTTTTCCAAGTCTATTCTTTTTTCGTCTTCTTTCTCATTCCCAAGTGATTTTTATAGAGACATTTTTCTGTGGGGAGCAATGGTGATTTCAAATAAGGGTGTGCAAAGATAAAAAAGAAGAAAGAAAGAGGGGGATGAAATTGGTAAGAGAGGGGACGTGCAAGAAGTGGGAAATAAATCGATCGATTGCGATTAGAGTTTTATTGGTGAAACCGAACTTTTAGTGCCTTTTGTGTTGTATGGTGCGAGAGTGAAAATAAATGGGAATGTTGGTACATGAACTGGGGGAGGAGATGTTTCAAGTAAATTTTCTTCAATGCAGAGAGGGGCAATAATATGACACAATATAAAAGAACAGCCACACCCGGGGGAAGGGGTGTTTTTCACCCTTATTTCCGTTCACAGCACTGAAGAGAAAATTTCACCGTGAAGCTGTGATTTGGAATTTTTATTTACATCCAGAGGGCTCTGATTGCTAATAAATTAGACAATAGATGGTGCTAATGCTGAATTATTTTCTTTTTATTTTGAGGGTTGAGATTAAGATGAAAAATATGAAAAAAGAAAAGTTTTAAAACATTATTTTTGAGAAATTTTCATTGAAACCTGAATTTCCATTGAAAATATTTCTTTCTTCAGTCAATCCTCAACGGATCCTTAAAAATTCTTCTTAGAATTTATTTTTTCTCAGTGTATACATTCTTGATAAGAAAAATATTCAAAGTGACGAAGGAGCTTCATATAAAGGGATGCAAGGGATGATTTTGTGGGGGATTTCTTTTCTTTGGGGGTGTGTATACAGTGCAAAATTGTATGGTGCTGGGCGGTGGGGTGAAAGCTGAAAATGCTATAAAGTGTCATTGAAATAAATTCAGGAAAAAGACCCTTGCGTCGTCGTGACTTTTACGATGCGATTCAATCCCTGAGTATCAAGCAGTGGTATCTGGGAAGGATCTTCAAGTGTCACTTATTCTTCGGTCGTGCATGTATTATGTTAGATTTTATGTCTCCTCATGCCCTTTCTCGGGGCTTTTTTTTTCACCACACACCGTAAACTTCACCCACACCCACACCACCCCAAAAACAACTCACATATTCCCGAGTTTGCAATCTTTTCTCTTCGCACAATATTGTGGGCGACACTGCACGATTCGTGGCATGGAAGATTGCTTAGAGATATAACGCTCCTCCTGACTACATATGGGGAGAATTCTTTGGGGGTTGAAGTAGAACAAATCACAAGGGGTTGTGTGTATACAACATTGTTATCCATACACACAGTTGCTTCTCAAACAATGTTTGGTGTTGTTATGTGCAAAGAATACCATTTCCTCGCAATCCATCCTCCACGCATCCATAATACATTACTTTTAGTCAGTGAACGATACATGTGAGACACGTTATATCCTTGAAAGATAAACCTGCGACGTGGATTTTTCATCCCCCACTTTTCCGCTCCACTTTCACGAATGATTTTCACTGGAAGAAATAGGATTGTGACAGCAATAAGGTTCATATATGTGTGTGAACATCATCCAGCTAAATCCGACAAGGTGTCATGGGTTACTTAAGTGACTTATCATGGTTTATAGAACCTGTTGTGGTAGAGCTTTTAAGCTTTCGACTAATGTGCATTAGGGGTTTATTTAAAATTCAGCTGGTTTGAAAATGAAAGAAAAATTAGAAAAAAAGAAGGAAAACCTTCGGCAAAACCTCTAAGGGTGTAAAATAAGGTAGAGAAGAGCCCCAGGACAAGGATAAGCTTGGAATACTGAAAAAGACTCCCTTTGGTGTCGAAAGCTCCGGGTCAAATTATTGCATTCTCCTTTGAGAAGCATAAATTTGATTCTGACAAACACCGAAAAAACCTTTAATAGTTTGTAATAACTTACCCTATACCAAACATTTTATTTCCTTTTTAAAGATTCATTAAAATTTTGAATACAATGCAAATTTATTTGAATTTTTTAAATAAAAAAATAAAATTACGTCTCCAAACTTCTAAAAACCAAATAGAGAAAAATCAATAAGATTCACCCTATTTTATCATAGCTTATGTAGAATGGAAAAATGCAAAGAAAGTTTTCCTCGTAAATTACCATAATTTACCTTTTAGCATTTCTCTCAGTGTAGTTGACAATGGATGACAAGAGGAAGCAATGGTAAGGAATCAAGATTGCATGTTGAGGTAGGAAGCAACGCGAGGACTTTCAAAGGAAATTCCTGACTGTCATCGTGAGAAGCACAATTGTGGTGATATTGTACAAAAGAATTTTCTCCATGAAATGCAACGACCTCGCACAGTGAAAAGGATATGAAATTCTAGGATGGGTAAAATGGGGTGAAAAAGAAAGATGTGAAACTTGTGCAAATATTACTTGAATAGTTGTTGGAGCATATTTTTTGGGTGGTGCAACATTTTCACATTCTTCGTTGCATTTTTTTTCGCATGTTAGATAACTATATGTATGAAGTCCAAATGTTCTCTGTGGTATTTTTGCAATTGAAAACCAAGGGAATTTTTTTCGTGCTTCATATTCAAAACCCTATTCTCCCTTGTTAATCATGGTGCGGTGGTGCACACATTTTTTAGACAAATGGGCAGTGAAATAACACACAGAGAGAGAATCCACCGAAAAGGGGTTGGTTACCTCTATGTAGAAAAAAAGTGAACAGGAAATGTTGGAAAAAAATAAACGAGGTGCAGTGAATAGCATCCTTTTCACCCCTTAACACCCCAACATAGAGCCACACGAGAATAAAAGTTCAGGGAAGTAGACAAAAAAAATTGGGACGGGGAGTTGGTTATAAAATGCAAAATATGGTGGAATATGCAAAAGTAATTTTCAGTATTGTTTCACCACATTGAATTTAATTCTGGACACCGTAATATGCATTTACGGGACAGAGATATGGTTGTGTTGCATTTTTGCCAGAATACAAATTGCCATATTCTGTCTTTTCCGTCATACTCACCCCCACAACAGCAAAAAAATCTCATATGCTAGCCCCAGAGTGTTTCCACACCGTGGTATAATCCGCATATACATATTATGGGATGAATTTGCACTCTTGGTATTCCAAAAGCCTACAACCCCATCATCCACAAATGGACGGGGTTGTGTGGGTGATTTTATCGAGAAGCTCTGCACAAACTGCAAATGGACCCTCCACCCCATTGCCCCAGGGTGGGTGGGGGGTTGTACTGCATGGTGGCAAAAATAATTGTGGTTTTCAATTGTTTATTTAAACCATCATACTGTATAAAGCTCCCCTTTTCCGCACTCTCAGACCAAAATTGGCATTTGTCCCTAGCTTGTGTTTCCCACTATGTGTGTAAATAGTGCATGTTATTCCGGTGTAATCTGCCATATGAAGTCGATTGATTTTACTCCCAAAAATCGTTTTAATGCACAAGTTTCTGCAACAGAAGGGGATGACAAATTTATTAGGGTTTAAAGGATATATTTTTGTTTTAATTCCTTCATTTAATTGTATTTTATGCACCACAAGAGTGTTGATTTTTAATGATCAAAAATTGAGAAATTGGAGGTTTTTGGATTTAATAGAACTATAAACTAAAAACTCACAATAAATACCAGGCGCCTCCATTGAAACTTAAGGCTAATTTATGAATCACAATGGAGGCGCCTGGTAAGTTTATTCTACTTTTCTTTTAGAATTTAAAGGAAATTAAAAAGATTTTGAGCAACTTATTGTAAAGGTTTTAATTCTTCATGTTTTAGCTGTTTCAAAATTTTCTACCAAGTCAAACGTTTGAACATATTTCATGTGTCATCATTTAAATATTCAAAAAAGTTAATAAGAAACATAGCACTTTTCTAAAAGAATAATTCTTCTTGAATCTAAAAATTAAAATCTCAAAGATTAATCACAATTAGTTTTACAAAAAAAACACATAAATATTTGGATGAATGGGAAATAATTAAATAATTCATATGAGTAGAAATAAGAAGAATACAATTTGCCCCACCCATTGAGCGTTAAAAAAATACAACGTGCAGACACATTTTATATGCGAGATTTAAGCGAAAAAATTCTGTTTTTCATATAAAAACAAGCACGAGCATCTGCAAAAAAAAAAATAAACATAAAATTTTAATAAAGTTTTATTCAGCTCTTTTTTGCTAAATTAATTATTCCTCCAGCTTTTTGCCTCTCACCCGTCCAATTTGTTGACTTTCCACCGGAGAGATGGGGACTTTTGGTGGGCGGGGGGGGGGGGTGGTTATGTGCTTTGGGGGTAGTACACAACACCCCCAACCTACATAGCGCACACGCTCTAGTCCACCGAGTGTCAGTCACTTTGTGTTATACATTTTTAATTGCACTTCTAACGCTTTGTATATCCTCACCCATCCACAACGCGCGGGAATGCTGCACATAGATTTTCCGACTCTCTCACTCTCTCCTCTATAGCGCAGCGGGGGGGGGGGAGGAGGTGTTGCAGAAAACACAGCTCTGGTATGCTGGAGAGAAGATCCCCCAGTGCTATGTGTGTGATGGGTACAGAATGGAGCTGGCGGAACTGGGTATTTTAATAAAACATGAACTACCCAACCGTCTCCTCTAACCACTCGACTGTCGCCACTGGAGGCACCCTCAGTGGCTTCAGGGGTGTGTTATAGATACGATGGAAGTAGGTGGATGATACTCTCCAAGCCTCCGCAGCATGTTTCTCACTTTTGGGATTTTTTTCTCCATAGTCCTGGCTTTTTTTTGCTGCCAGCACGGAGAGCATCAGAAAATTCCTCACTCTATGAGATAAAGCTATATATACATTTTTTTCAACCATCCCTCTTTGACCATACTCTGGTTTTTTATATGTTGTATGTGTATGAAAAAAAATCCTCCAGCGATTTTTTGTTTGATTCTATATTTTATTTAGCTCATGAATGCACAGAAAAGAGATTCATTTAAATGGGATTGTGAGTCAGTGAATAAGTAATGCCATACTCACAATCTGGAGATGACTAAGGGATATAAAAAAGGCTTTGATATTTTTTTTTTATACAAGATGATGTTATTAAGGGGATGGAGATGGTACAAAAGGAATTCATTTGAATACAAGAATATAAAATAAGTTTTTTTGTTAATTATCTAAATGGTATTATATTTAATTAATAACCTGAATCTCTTTTTTATTAAAGGTTTGTTTTAAGTGGTAGTGAAAATGCTAAGATAGTTTTGCTTTAAAAAAAAGGCTAGATTTAGATGGAGGCGCCGGGTATTTTTTTCTATAAGAGTTTGTTGATTTAATTATCAATGAAAATTCTTTGTCTCTCAACTTTTCTTTATTTTCTTCAAAAGTATATTTATAAAATCTCAATGGGGACGCCAGGTAGTTATCTGGAATATCATTTATAGGCGCATTTTTATTTAAATTTTAATAAATTTAACAAAAAAACGGTGCAAATAATTGTTAATTGTGCGTTATCAATTTGTTTTGTTTATACAATAAAAACTAATATTATCACATGAATTTTTTTTAATATATATTTTTTGTAATTTCGGAAAAAAATTCAAATATTTACCAATGTTTTTTACAACTTTTTTACGGTACATACTCTAATAAATCCACCTGATTTTTTTCCTCTGATTTTTATGCATGAATGAAATATACGAACATAAAAGCTCATACGCTATATATATTTTCGATTATGGGGATAGTCAGTGAGCTTAATGCAAATGTATGTATCTCGTGTAGGAGAGTACTAATGAGAAATGGATTTTATCTACCATTGCTATGGGAATTTTTTATTCAAATAAAATAGCGCAAATGGACGAAAATCTGTTTAGATTTTTTTTCGGCAACTACACAAAAAAAAGTTATCCGATGCCCCTATCTTTTTTTCCGGGAGCTTTTCCGCACTAAATGTACCTTTTTATTTGATACAGAGAGTGCTTTCGCACCTAGAAAAAAATGTGGTAACGAATATTGGGGAAAATAGGGCTTTTTGCAATATTATGGCGATGGTGAATATTTTAGATTTTTTGGTTGTCTCTTGGAAGTTTTTTTGTGCTTTTAAACTGTACATAAAGGGAGGGTTTTTGCTTTCAAACGATGACGCTTTTTCGAGCTTTTTTTGCATAGCATGAAATCAAAGAACTATGTGGGATGAAAATATTTCATTAAATTAAAAGAATATATGTATGCTGTTCAATAGAATCCACCCCCATATTGATTCTCAGAATTTTGTCATGATGAATTTCAGCTATATCAGCATTGCTTTTGCGGGGGGAAAAACGTGAAATTGTCTATTTTTTTTTTTGAAAGGAAACAAAAGAGAAACAAACTTTAATAAATTGATAAAAGCTTTTTGCCATTCCTTTGTACTACACGAGCACACAAAAAAAAAGTTTAGCGTGGAAAAAGGGTTAAAAGTGGAAGCTTGAGAATAAATTGCATGTCAAAAATTTAATTTCTTTTCACATGATATAAATTTGCACAAAACACCATAAAGTAACTTACAGCAATATGCAAAATTATCTTTTTCACCCGTGAGAGGGGGGTGGCATGGAATACAAAATGGACGGAAATGAAGAATAATTTCCATCCCTTCGGCCCATGGGTTGAGGCAGGGTGTGGAGGATGAGGAAAAATTTACACATGGGGTCAAATTGGGGGTGAAGAAAAAAACTCGAACTAGACGGTATTTTGTTGAGTGTTTATTATGCAAATGTTTCAGTGTGTCATCATTTTGGGGCTTTATACAGTCTATATGTATGTGGGGGTGCTTTCCCCCCTGGCGCACAGTCAAAAGGGGTTGGATAACATGAAAAAGTCTCTTGTGTGGCAAAAGTGAGTGGTGCTACATAAATTCCAGCTGTAAGCCACTTTCAGAATTCTCCACACAGCCTTTTTTTCACTCACTCCTTTCTGCCATTTTTTTTTCAAGCGCCATTCCTTTTGCAATCTGTCTGTGGTTGCCACAGTGAGACTCTTTTCACAAAAATATGCTCTTTTCAATGCCCCACAGTAGCATAAATAAATAGCACTACGTTTATGTATTTCTCTATGAATATATGGGTAGAGCAATGTTGGATGATAATGCATTCCGGGGAAATTCATAGGAAAATATGCATAGGTTTGCAAAATGTTTGTTAATACTCAGAGAAAATCCCTTTTTGCTCATGAAAATGGGTAAAGAGGTATTATTTCAATTAGTTTGTCATAGAGTTTTGACGTGGAATTTAGATTTTATACTACTAAATTGGTCATAACGTGGAGCTTATTTCTGAAAATTCAATAGAATATCTGAATATTGATGGATTCCAGTGAATTTGTTTTAAAATGAACTAGGAATGAATAGTTTCTTTCTAGACTATACGTTCAAATAAATTCAAGCTTTACCTACTTGGAAACATAAATAGAAATTGAATTTAAAAAATCAATTAATTTGTGCTCAAGAGTAGAATATAATTGATTTTACTAGGATAGTTTTAGCTCAGTCTAGATATTCTAGAAAGTGTGTTTCTAGCTAATAAAACTTAAGCTTTTCAAAGCTCTTTAAGGTCTCTTTGTAAATCGAGTCTAATCCGTTTTTACGAAAAATTATTAATTTTTAAAAACATTTTATATTTTTTTAAGTAAAAAAAAAAATAAGAAAAATAAAAGTTTTTTTTTAATCTGAATTATCTAAATTAAAATCTTGTCTCAACGTTTTCTTTTTACATTATCTTAAAAACTCTAATTTCTTCGGCCCCAAAGTTTTAAACATTTTTCTTGTTCAAATTAAGAATTCTTTAAAAAAAAAAGGCATTAATTTTGTTCTATATACAAGAGACAAGATTTTACAAAATTGTAAATTAATTTTTATAAACTTAATAAAAGAAAAACTTTTCTCTGAGTGTACCTTTAGCACCCCATCTTATCCCTTATTTTGTGCTGTGTGCAAGATTTCTGTACAGATTAATGGGAGTGTTAGTGAATTATTTACTCAACTAATGAATTCGTGAAAATGTACATAATCCCCCTCCTGGTATGATTCTTCGCTACAGCCATCCTTGTTCGTCTACTGGGGGTGTGTTATTAAAAGCTCCCCGTTGAAAATATATAATGCAAACAGTCTGTGAGGGTGAATGAGAAGCATGTTCTTTTATCTCTTTTGGCTGTCTTTTTTTCCCTCCTGGTGCTGCTTCCTTTCGGGACGCGATGAATTTTCATGAAGTGGGGTTCTAGAGACTGGGAGGGGGTGGCTTTCTCTTGTGAAGATGAAGTGCAAAAAGAAAAGGAGGGGAATGGTGAAGATAAAACCGCACATACTTTTACACATAGCGACGAGGATCGTTGAGCCAAAAAAAAAAAAAATGGGAGAAGAGGGAAATTCAACCCTCGAAAATGTTCCTGTATAGCTCTCGGTGTCTCATTTAGGGGCTGAGGATTGGGGATGTGGAGGAGGGTAGTGCTCGGAATCACCCACAGTGGCTGCTGGTTGGAAAATCTCCGTCGCATATCATGCATAGCTGAACGTGGCGCGGCGGTATTGATTTCCGCGGCAAAAGCTTCGTTGTGTTCCACCCAGGAGCTTCTCCCTCTTTTTCTGGGTGGTTGAGCTTTTTCTCGCTTTCGCTCCCGCAGCAGATGAAAAATACCTCCAGCACAGTGTGGTATTATAGCAGCGCAAAAAGGAGGTGAGGTGCCGACAGACGGGAAACCACGAGTGAATTCAGTCGAGAAATTCAAATAATGCGATGTACATTCTTGAATCCCATGTCTATCTCGCTGTCTCCCCAACGATGGAGTTGGTATTTTGTGTGGTTGGTCGTGTGAATGGAACAAATGTCACATCGGTATGACTTTTGATCATACACCATCCCTGTTGGTAGCAGCAGGAGTGTAGCATGAAAAAAAAACCCTCTCTGAATTTCATTATGTTTTCATTACTCATACTGTCTTGGGTGCAAAAGGGGTTTTTTTCCCTGTGCATACAATGTTTTTTAATTTGAATTCCAGATTTTTTGTTTTATTTTATGTGTGTGAATTCAAAATGGGCTTCACTGATGGTGTTTACGGGGCGGAAGTTTATTTTTATTTTATACTATATTTATAATTAAAACTTGGTGATATGTGGAACCTGTCCGCCATCCTGTGCATTGACAAAAAAAAAACAGAGTATAATTAAAATTCTTTCCGCGTTGTACGGTATTTTTTTGTCACGTTTAAAATGCAAAATACAAAAAAAAATATATTTGCATAAAAATATGAAGCATTTATCTTGCAAACGCGACATGTTGTATTTTTTATTTTCAAAAATTTCATTAGTTTCCTTTTCCTGGATCCTAATTTTGAGAATAATTACAAATTTCCTTCAATTGTATTTTTATTTTTTAATTTATTAAGAAAAAAATTAAATAATTCTTGATTCTAACATTTTTTTCTTTTTTTTTCCAGGTATGTCTCTCTGATCTCTATCGTGTTGAAAAAATGAAGGTAAAAACTTTATCAATTACAAAGTTTATTTGATAAGCGTGTAAATTTGCGTAAAAAACAATAATGGGAATTCACAAGAAAAAGTAAAAGACGTAAATAAATTTTTATAGGTAAAAAGAGATCTAATAAACAACAGATGTGCATCAGAGATTTAATTTTTTGGCCATTAATTTAAAAATTTAACGATTAATTATTCACCTGCTTACGCATTCTCTTATGTCTTTTATGTGAATTTCTCAATTTTAATTGTTGCATTATTTTTACTTGACTTTTGCGTCATACCATATAGTAATGACGATATTTTTAATAGAGCTAAAAACATTGATAGAGCTATTAAACATAAGAAAAAGTCGTCAACTTGCTGACGAAATGCAAATAAATACGTTAAATTTTTTTTTTATAGATTTACGTTAAAGTTTAAGATTAAAAAAAATCGTTGACGTTTTTAAAAATTTACGCAAATTGTACGTTCTTCAGGTGAAATCCACAAACTGTGTGAAATTAATTTTGCATAAAATATTACAACGTTTGTTGTTAAAATTATTCCATTTAATTTAATTGAAAGCTATAGAGCCCTTTGGAACATCAAAAATATTAATTTGCTTTATCTATCCATTCAAGTTGATAATTTTTTATGTTTTGTTTTTTTTAATAGGATGTAAATTGAAAATAATGTTTGATATCGTTGAAAAAACATTTCACAACTCTATATCAGTTTTGTAATCTGATAGATTGGGGTGTAAGACGTGGAAAAACGTGCAATCCCTGTAAACCCCCGTATATTCCTTTTGCAATTTCACCCCCAATTTCCATTCATGTGGGTTACTAATCTTGAGAATCCTCGCGCCAAAGTGGTACTTCGACGAGGAATTTAAGCTCATGCGGCAAAAAAATGCCAATCGATTTGGAATCAATGCTCAAGTTGAATGAGAATTAAATTGTATATGTATGTATATAGCATTGGATTGAGAGCAATGAGAGAGGGTTCGCATGGAGCGCATTTGTATTGAGGGATGATAGAAGAAATATTTCACCGAACATAAGGGGGTTGGGTGGTTTTTGGTGAAGTTTGCAATGCGCAAGAGGCAGTGAGGTGGTGGAGGTGGAAGAAAACACGAGAGAAATATGCAAATTATATCGAGGGGCGCCATTTTATTGTATAAAACCGTCACACACTCACTTTGCATCCTCCACATTTCCCATTAGCTCCAACTTATTCGTGCTTTGCATTTATTAAGTGCCCATACCACCCCTTTTGCTTCTGCTAACATATCTCCACGTCTCACTCGTGCACATTTATTTTAAACCCGCCTGTGTGTAGTGTGACAATCTTGGGGGTGAATTGGAGAGACAAAAAAAAAACGTCGCTACTGGAGAAAGCCAGACGAGGGGTTGTACAACACAGCATACACCACATGGATTGGAAAAGCCGGGAAAAGGCGAATTTGCGGATGTATGCCAAACACACACACAGTGGAGAAAAAAAAACGTCTCAAGGAAGAGATTTGAGATACCTATACCGTTGTTGTTTGGATTTTATAATCCGACACAACACACATATGTGAAAAGCTTGACATCAGACACGAAAAACTCCTTTTTCCACCCACCCGCATTCTTCAGCTTTTGCCTTAACAACATACGGCAAAATCATCAACTCGCACCACACGGTGCTTATCACAATCATTTTTCACTCGAGCTGTGGGGAAATTCCTTACAATTTTCTCATCTGTGAAAATTGAGGGTGTTTTTTCCACTGTGGCCTTTTCATTCCACACCATTTTATCATCGTATCATTACGTTCACAGATACTTTTTCCACCACATAAACCATCCTTCATTTTCCAGGTGTTGTAGCACCCATCTCTTGTTGCGCATCCACATGTTTTACAACGTGTATATTTTCCTCTATATTATTAGCCCCCGTGATGTGGTAGCCCCATAGGGGTAGTGGGTATGAAAAAAAGAGTGACTAAAGTAGGAGGTAATTGTAATTGTGCAGAAAATGAATTTTTCCCTCCTCATATTCAACAACTTTATTTATTTTCACTGTGTACGGATGCTTCTCTTGTGGAAAATTTTCAACATTTTATAACAAACAATATAATGAGATATGAGTGTAGAGAGCGCATAAGTTGTTGATTATGCAGACAATTTGTAGCCTGAAAAAGAGCGCTTCAAAGTTATATTTATACTGTACTACACCATACTCATACTTACACACAGAAAAAGGCATTTTCCATTATACTATAGTAGGAGAAAAGTTGCCTGGATAAAACTGAATTTTCTCATTTACACCATCATATACAAAAATCCACCCTTATACAGCATTCCCATCCTTACTCACCCTTTGCCGCATATAAATATGAAGAATACCAAAATGTTGAGCTTTTCTGTGTGCTTTTCCATAATATGGATATAGAATGCACTCTTGCCATACTGAGTGGAAAATACTGTGCACACAGACAATGCGGTGAAGAAGGGAAAATTCATTGTAGAGAGGTTCATTCTCATATTTTGATGCATTATGTGGATGAGATGTGTAAATTGCAGAAGCGAAAAGGACAATTTTCCGCAAGATAAGCAGCCGCCACAGAGATGTGATTTACAACTTGGGGGGATTTGTTGGGAAAATGTGGTATGAAAGGAAGGACTGGCATCTGATATCAAAACTGTTTCCAGAAATAAACTTGTAGACGGCTTTTTGTTTAAATTTTGTTTCACTAATCACAGAATTGTTGTTTTTTTTTTTCATGTTTGATAAGGTTCATATATATAGTCTACAACAGGTTACAGCATTACAGGTAGCCATACATAAGTATGGAAATAAGCTCAGATGAACAGGTTAAGACATTTCGAATCATAAACTAAGAAATGAGATTTTTACAAAAATGTTTTATTATGTCTTTTAGTTTTTTTCCGATTTTTACAAAACAGTCTAGGTATAATAGGCTATATAAGACTAATACGCTAACTTGTTCAATAACAGCTTTCATTTTGTAAGAAGCAAATCATGATTTCGGAATTACAACCAAATTAATTGGATTAAAAAATGGCCTGCATAATGTTTCGTAGTTAAAGATTTCTTTCTTTAAGCGTTACTTTGTATCAGTTAAAGTAGTACCTTCTTCAATTTAGACCACTTCGCTGACCTGTTTTATGTAGTTGTTTTTCAGTATAAAACAAACCATGATTGTAGCTATTAAAACATTTTTTTACAATCTTGTTTCTATTACCTGCTTCGTAGTTATAGACTTCTTTCAGTTAAAACTACTCCGGATCTTTCCAGATAGGACAGGCTGTAATTTTGACTACTTAACTAAACTGTATAAAGCAGCTGTTATTCACTTGTTATTCATGATCTAACTAAGAGTTCTTTTAAAACGAATTATGTCGTTAACGTAGTTATTTTACAATCTCGTTTAAAGCCTACTTCCTACCATATGCTAACATCAGTTAGTAACCAAAGATAGTAAAGAAAATATCCAAAGATGAAGTTCTTTATCAAAACTTTCTCAGAAATCATTATCGATAATAAATTCAAGGGAAAGCCTTTATAATCCAACATTTCCTTATACTTTCAACTCAGCTTTCAACAAATAAAGAAAAGGTAAATTATAATTCTCCGAACTTGGTAATGTCTGATGCTAAACTACTTTGAGGAGTTGTCTCATAAAGTGTTGGTGAATAAACAAGAAAAATGCTAATATATCTCAACTGACATTCTTATCACATTTCACTCCTCATTGAGAGTTCTACGTTAGTAATAAAATTCTTTTGCACAACAATGGAGTTGAAAGGGTGTAAAGAAAACATGATACGGAACGGGGGTAGGGGGATGTTGGTTTTCTGATACATCCAAGAATGTGTGTGTGGATAATATTTGTCTCCTACCAGAGCGGTTGGATGGCTGAAAAGGGCTCAGTGACGCGATGGGTATGGGTTGGTGGGTGGAACGTATACATAGTCAGAGCTTTCGCATTTGGATGGGGGGAGGGGTACGGGGGTGGATGTGAAATTCAACTGCTTTTCGTGTTCAAATTCAATAGAGTACTTTTCTTTTCTTGGCAGACAACCCATGAAAAACGGGTGGAAAAGACGACGAGGAAGCATAAAAAGATGGGAAAATACTTTGTCGGTCTGGTAGTTTGGAACGAGCGACGTTTATGGCTATACTAACGATGAGAGAGGAAGTTGAAATGGGGTTCCCACTTACGCCACCCCCAAACGAGACGATGGGTGGGATTCTGATACGGTGGTTTGTCTATACTTTCCTTGTGTACTATACATATAGTGAGGTATAGAGAAAATCTCCCTCTCTTGCCTCTTGCCAACAATATGAGAATTCTTTTGACGTGATATTTGTGCGCAAAAAAGGAAGAAGGATGGCAGTGGAGAAGATCCTAAGAGAGTGAGAGAGAGAAAATTCCCAACAACTGATTTCAATCGATATAATATGTTCTTTTGCTGTTCACCACGCCATCATCCTCTACGGGGATGGCAAGAGGGACTCTATTTCGAGAATTTGTCGTACAATAAAAGTAAAAATCTCTCTTGGTCGAAACGATTTACTTTTCCTCCTTTTCACTTCACATCCCAGTGAGACATTTTTTTGGCTTCCATTCTTTCGCAAATACATTTTAGATCTATAGGTGGTAGCAATTTATTGGATTTTTATTGGCAACTTTGCTTCATATTCCATTTTGTGCTTCGTGGTATAGAACACAAGAACTCCCTGAAGCTATAAAAAAATCGGAAAATATTGTGGTGTGGGGGAGAAAAGAAAGAAAAACCATAAGCACCCCAGCTAACACATAATAACTTTGACTTTACTTACTATTTATTAACGTTATAATAACGTTAGATTATCGTAAAAAATGGTCAGAATTTCGTCATTAGCTTACTAAATTCTAACGTCAGAATAACGTTATTATTTGGTAAGTAAAGTCAGTAAAAATTGAGGCATTTTTAGTCATTTTGCAGAAATCAAAGTTTTAGTCATTAAAACATTACAATTCTATTTGTAGATGATCAAAAAGCTATTAAAAGACGTTTTTGCTTTATTTACTTCATTTTTTTCGCATAAATTCAATTTTTTGTGTAAACGTTGGAATATCGTCAGAAATAAGTCATTAAAGGTCAGTAAGATGAAAAATCAATCATTTTTTCTATCATCAAAAACTAATTAAAATGGCATATAAATGCATTAAAATGATTGTTTAAAAGAGAGCAAATAGTTTTAGAAGCTATTTTGAGCAGAAGAATCTCATTTATTATATAAAAATATACTTTCAATTTCTTCCTTAACAACGTCAGTATACCGTAAGAAAGCACAAAATTTCTGACCCTCCATCAACTTTGGCTAAAATTCCTGCCGAAATCTCAACGTCAGAATACCGTAAGTATACTTACCCTCCACCAACCTTTGGTGTTGAGGGAGAGACAGAAAGAGAAAGACTGCGTGGGATATTTCTTTTTTGTATTTCTGCACTCTTCTTTTGACCTTTGACAGGCGTTTGTTTTGGTTTAGGTTTTTCACGATTTTCTCGAATAAATCAATAAAAATGAGCAAAATGATCAATGAAATCGTTAAAGGAGATCATAATGAGGGTGCGCCAGGTCTTGTTCATTAAGAAATACGTCATTTATTGCCACAATTTTAGTATTTCGCGCATGTCATATAACAATAGGGAAGAATGCTTATACGGATGACCAAAATTGTGCGTAGGTGTCTTGGAAGACCTTCTCTGAAATTCACTAAGGGAAAAAGAGCGTTCAAAAAGGGACATCCGAACGTAAGGAAATCCGCATAGAATTTCTTAAGATTCACATGTAAACCTATCGCGAGCACAAAATTAAGATTAATTAATCAGTCTTTTTTTCAATAAAAAAGATCAAAATAGATCATTTAATTGAAATGATTTTTATCAATTTCTTGCAATATTTTCCTACAGTTTATTTCAAGTTTTTTCCAGAATAAGAGAAAAAAATACATTAACGTACATATAATATGTATTGCATAAACTTTTATTGCCAAATATCACATTTTTCTTTTCAAAATAAATATTTAAGGTCCTTAAAAACCCTAAGTTATTCCCAGGTAGGCAATTTAATTGCCCTTGCTTTGCAGTTTACAAGGGTTGCTCTCCTTATCTCTTAAATGTTTATTGCAGGCTTGCAGGTCATAATCCGTATAAGACAAAATGTATTAGACTTAGTTTTCATTTTGGGTACATACTTTTAAAGAAATACTTCTGAGAAAAAGGGTTTAGGTAAATATTTGTTTTCCTTGAAGATTAAATAATATTTAATTTGATCGCACTTAATATGTTTTCGTTTTACATAAAATAATTTACTGATGCACACACTTTGATTTTTGATTTGATTCGATAATATACGAAATCTATTCAAAAATATAATAAAATTTATTTAAAAAAAAGCTCTTTTTCCTCTACATTATATATCATTTATCTGTTCATTTTAACGTTTCGGCCAAATACAATATATGTGACAAAAATTTTTAAGCTACGAGATATGGCGTAGATTTAAGTGTCCGGGAGTATCAATAATTTTTATAGCGAAATTCAGGATATTTAATTGCCTTTGAATCAAGCCGGGTCAGCATTTTAAGCAATAGGAAGGATGTCTAAGACATTTTAAATGAGTAGTAAAGACAGAGTCTATTTTACATCATCAGAAATATTCCAAAACTTTTTATAAAAAATAATTAATTTTTAATAATAAGTCCATTTTAGGTTCTTTTTGATTTATTTGTGACGGTAAAGTATTTCGGCATATAAATTTGAGATATAGAAAATTTCGAAAAAAAATTATAAATATTCCTTGTAAAATACCATAAATATGGTATATTGGTAGGGAAATAGAGTAGACACCATTATCCTATGCTACCATGTATGCTAGAGAGAGAAATATGTTTGGGAAATTTTTTTTGGGATGCCATGTCAAAAATTTCCCCTTTTGGTCTCAAATTTTAAAGGTCAGTAGAACGTAAGAAAAAGGTCAGAAATTTCTTCCAATAACGTTATTCTGACGGTGTACTGACTTTCAACGTGGGTCTTTTTTATTCCCCATTATCACGTAAAATGACTTATTTTTGATGAATTATAAACGTTATTCTAACGATCATTTTCGGCACATTAGACTTTATAATGACCTTTTGTGCCAACTGGGACATAATACTAAATTTCATCGATTCAATAATTTTTCCGCACTATTCGTAATTTATTGCATTCAGCTCCTTTCTCCACCGCACTGTGTTGCTTCCGTCTTATATATTTGATTACCATTGCCATTTTGTAAAAATTGCTTGGAGATTGTCAGAGATATCGTCGTCATTGCACAACTGCAGCCACTTTTTCAACTCCATCTCTTCGTAGTATACGCTCTATTAGATATTCATTGGCAAGAAAATGCATAAATGTATTTCACATCTTTCTTCTTTTTATATCTTGTCTTCACCTGGTGGGTATATTATTATTTAAATTGGACACCTCAATTATGTGGTCATTAGCACCTGTCTTGACATCGCAACTCTACCACGGCAAATAATGCTAATTTTATGTTTTTTAATCAATTTCTCTCTCAAACACATCATTTTAACTCTGAGGGGAATTTTTTTCTTTCTTTTTTTTCTTGTCGCGAAGACGCATCAAAAGAAAAAAAATAAGAGAAATATTGGTTAATAAAAGAGGAATAAATCACATCTAATCTCTATGATGTTTTCTGTTAATTTATTAAAATTAATTTAAATGACAAAATGTCTTTAAAAGCTTTTTCTTCAGAGGTTTGACAAGCATTTTCGTCAGATGATCTTTTGGGGTTTATTTTAATCTTTTATCTGTCTGTTTTTTTTTTCAATTGAAATAAAAACCGTTTTGAGGAATTTAAGCAAATTTTAAAGCTTAATATTTTTAGGTCTTTTTGCACCTGATGAAGGACCTCGCGCAGTCAAAATCTCAACACAAGTCTTATTTTAGACTTTACACATGTCTTGAGCATTTCCGTAAAATCTTTTATTTCCTGCCTAATCCATTATCACTGTAAAATTTAATTTAACTAATTCCTGTCTCAAGTCTAGGGTTGACTATAATGGTTCTAAAAAAAAAATCCCCCCTTTCATTTTCCAAGTTCATTAATCGCTTAATACGCATTTAAAATCCCCATCGCAATGTTTCCTCTATGTGAGGCATCTATAAAATTCAAACGAGATAAGTACAGTACCGAGTGGAAGAAAGTGTATCAAACCCAAATAAGACGTCCGTTGTGGAAGCAAAAGGAAGCTGAAGAACCCATCTTGACAGGGTGGAGAGAAGAAAAAAAAACAAGAATGCGCAAGTGAAAGGAAGAAGAGTCTTTTAGCCGGGAGAAGAGACGACGACAAGGATTTACTTCATGTCATTTATATTTTCATTACTACTGTTGCTGCTTTTCTTGCACATTCTGTCATGTTGTTGTTACCATAGAAGCTTATGTGGGGGGATTTGAGTTAACGATGCGGTAAAATACTAAACGAGGACAAGTGATGTGCCCGAAAAAAAGGGAGAGAAAGGGAGACGGGAATATTGTATACGGGAAGAGTATATAGCTTTGGGTGAATATTTATAGATTTACCATCACGTCAAGTGACTTAAGAAGTTCCTCCTCTCCTTCTCAACGATGCCACAGAGTGTTGAGATGAGGATGAATCCCCAAGAGATGAATACGGGAGACGAGAGTGAAAAAAAAAAGTTGAAGTAGATAAATAAGATGGGAAGGAATTCATAGTGAAGTGTATTTAAGATATAGAGGAGGAAGTGAAAGAAAATCTCCCCATCTCATGAGATTAATTAAGCAATCAGTGGCTGATTAAAGCATGTTAAAGAATTATATTCCATGTCTTCGGTGAGATCAATTTGTGTATGAATTACAATCTTAATATATAAAGCTGAAATGTTTGTCTGTCTGTGGCACATGAACTCCTCCGAAACCGCTGGGCCGATCTTGATGAAATTTGGTATGGGGGTAGAGGGGGTCAATACGAGTTGCAAGCGCTATATGGGATTCCGCCCCAACCCCCCTTTGTAGCACCCCCACAGAAAAATTGATTTTTTCCCATTTTCTACCTGCTGAAGGGTCAGATAACGGGATTTTTTTATTTTTAGAATTTTTCAGGGTACCGTATTATTCATCCCCCCTAATAATATACGCCCCCCTTTTATAGCTTAAAATGGTGATTGCTCACACGTGATTGGGGGCTCGGGTTGACTAGTAATTAATAATTCCAACAAAACAAACATCAAATAAGTTATGTATAGTAGGTAGTAGATTGTACATAACACAGATTATGTATAATAAAGTTTTTTTTGCCTAGAGTTATATTGTAGAGGAAATTTGTATGTAAATCCATTTTGAAATAATGATAATGGCAATAATCACAATAATCGCAGGTAAATGAATGTATGGAAACATTGGTAAATCCAATTAATTGCAATTAAATATAATTTCCATCGGCACTCGAGAATAAATGTGCTTTAAGTGTAATTAATTAGGTTTAGCGTTAAAACAAATTATACTTAAAGAATACAACCATTATCCACATAATTGAGGTTGATTATAATGACATGGTTGGTTTTGTACAAAAGAATGTTACACACCGAAAAAAAAAGTATATTCTCCGTGTGTATACACACGGCAGTGAAAGAAAGAAACATAGCACCAGAGAAAAAGATTATTGCCTCCACTTACCTTTTATACAGTTTGTCCTCGATTTAACTTGCTTTTTGCTATGCTTTTGTATGTTTTTTCTTAAGCACTCGTGGAAATTACTTTTCCTGGTATTTCTCATTGAAGTAAACAGATAATGAAGATGAAAAAGAGATGCTTAAGAAGTTGTTTAGCTCATTTGAGAAATTACATTTCCAAATACAAATTGCAATTATTGAAGCAGGAAATAGATGCAATGTGCATCAACTGCATACGCTATTGTTTTTCTCTTTTCCCAAGCTAAACGAAGCAAAAACTAAATGAGCTGTTTAATTAAAATATTTTATTAATTTTTCTTTTAAAAAAGGAAATTAAAAGTTGCTCATGTAAGGCATGTCCTTTAACAGTGACATAGATAGTTTAATTGAAAATCATTTAGTTGACATCACTTTTTGACAGTAACTCCAACAGCTGTCAATTCACACTGACATTTCCCATTTCCGCGCGTACAATTTCAAAATTATCTTCACATACCCCATTCATTTTAGGCCTCATTTCCATCGTTAATGCTCAAAAATATGCATCCATCAATGGAGAATGGAGATTTTACTTGTCAATAAACTGCCAAAAGTGCCTTTTTTAAAACAAATAAAAACCAATTCAACACATTCAATTACTCTGACAAGAGATTACAAAGTAACATACATACACGAGAGTAAGGGAAAAAGGCAATCACACATATGGTGAAAATGGTATTTTTGATATAGACACGCAAAGCAAGAGATGGAAATGTAAGTTAAATCGACAGTAATCTGTAATTGCATGTCAGTATGAATCCTGAATAAATACCCAAGACTTAATTCACCCCAATTATTTCCCATTACTGTCCAATTATTTTGCAAGCAATACCTCTCCAAGCATATTCTCAGAGAGCCTTTCACCCCTGCTCCCCCCTTCCGGCCGCCATTCACACAAATTGGAGCATACGCGAAGTGTCGAAAGGGGGGCTATGGGGCAAAGCAGAGGAAAAAAATGCGAATGACGAGAATGAAAAAAAAATTGCCGTGAGAATTGAATAGGAGCGAAATTAAATAGCAAATAAATTTGTTCGATGATTGCTATCGTGAATTGCCCATTTCACATTCCCACCTCACTATGTTGCCGCCTCATTCCCCGTCCCCCCCCCCGCGGACCCTCATTCGGAAATCCATACCCCGGGTATACACACGCCATATAACTAACCACTAGGTACGACATTACACACATTCAAATCGCTTATTCATTCGCCCGTGCAATTGGTGCTATGGTGTGTGGGGAGTGATTTATGGAATTATTCACATTTTGTAGTGATTACCATCGGGAAAATGCCTGATTATAAGCCACAAATAAGTGTTTTTGCTGTATCTATACATAAATGCACACACAGACGTAAATTATTGCCATTATCACTTATGCAATCGATACCAAACACAATACAGTACATCACCGCATCATTGCAATATTTCACTGATTTACGCGCGATTTCCGATACCAGTTACGCATATTTGATGAGAATTATCCGATCTCGGTAGGAGATATAACTATGTACATAACATATAAAGGAGGTAGATGCTATTTAAAGTGCATTGTTAATTTTATAACTTTGTATAACCGATATCTCAACAAAAAGCTTGCAATATTGACGTGAATTATTATTGTCGATAGGAATGTGCAATCGTGCACGCAAAATAATTCACAAATGTTGTTATGAATTTAAGAAAAAGATTAAAGTTTGATAAGCGTTATGTTTTAAGGTTTTGAAAATTATACAGTCCATAACTGCTGTTAAAACAAAATAGCAGAATTGTCAATTTTTCTGTCATTTTGACATTAGAGCTATCAATTTTGACAGATAATTGAATTTTTGATTGTAAACCATTTAATTCAAAATAAAGTTTATTTGTATTTTTAAACAATTTTAGGGGAGACCGGGGTTAAAAAAGTCACTTAAGGGTTTAGAAAAAGCTCAAAATATCATATTTCCCAAATTGATAAAGCGAAATGTGTAGCTCATTTCTTTAGGAAATTTACTGCTCTTTAACTATTTCTCAGATCATTTTGTTCTATCTAGCTAGGAAATATGATATTTTAGGCTTTTTCCAAACCCTTAAGTGACTTTATTAGCCCCGGTCTCCCCTACATTCTTTGAAATATAATTGTTTAAGGTCTATAAAGGCCGAAATCTTTATAAATATAAATTAAAAATTGATCTTAACTATATTAAACGTTCAATCGAGTACTTACTGTACTTTTTCCCCACGTAAGGACCAACGTAAATTTTTTAAATCATTAAAGTAATAATAAATTCACATTGCAATAATTCTGACTACACGACATTAAGCTAATAAATCGAGAGTACAATGCTAACCATGCACTGTATTGAGCTCACTGAAAACCGCATTTGGCAAATAATAAAATCACTGTATCGAATAAAAACCATTCCCACCTCTATATCAATTAATCTCCATTGATTTTGATCAGCGTCAACATTTTAATTAATGTGTCACCCGTATTTACCAATTTCATAATTAGAAAATTAATACACTCACAATGCAATTGGAATAAATCTCCACAATATTATTGGACAGCAGGGGTGGCATATATGTACATATATAATTATACAACATTACACTGCAGATGTACATACATATAGATAATATAGTATCATTGCATGCAAATACTGGGCATTGTGATGAAATGATAAAGATTGAGTGAATTGAGGGACATTATATTGGAGGTAACAAAACTAATTAGTAGTTTTGAATATGCCGATGAAATGCCACTTTAATTGATATAATATTACCATATTTTGTCGAGAGAGGAGTAATTCCTGTATACATAAATTACAATTGCTAAATTATGCAGTAAGTTGGATGATTACAACTACACGGGGAAATATACCTAATCATAGAGAAGTGAAAGAGTCATGTTATTGGGTATGAAAGACTTTTTCATCGCTATCATACATAGTAAAATTTTCCTTGTTAAGTTACCTACATTTGTAGTACAGCCTGTTCAAGAAGGGTGTAGTGCTTTCGAGCTTTTGATGTTGATTGAGCTTTTATTACTTCTCTTATACATAGAAACTTTATTTTATTTTTGAGGTCTAAAGTGTCAGAGATTTAAACGAATTAAGAAAAAAGTCTCCTTCTTTGAATCCTTTTGTCTAACAAATTGTAGAATAAAGAGAAAGAGAAAAATTATAGCATTTGAATATTGGAGGGAGAATGTATTGAACATCGAAGGAGGTAAAATAAGACATGAACTGAAAAGGCCTCCGCGCACCATAAATAATAGGCTATGTGTGGAAGAGAAAGACCTTTTCTGTACCTTCAATTACACACATCTTAACCCAAGCATACTTGGAAGACCACTTTTGTGTTATCCCCGTGAATGTTACTTTCCATAAACGGCAACTAGAGTAAATTCATGTAATTATCAAATTGGCGGGTATCTTTATCTCCATCACCCTTTTTCCCGTACCAACCCTCTCCCGCCCACCACCCAGAGCGGTCTCTGCCACACACAACATACTCCCCATACACATCAATTGTGGGTCGCAATTACGATAAACAAAACAACTCACTTCCGATTGGAATCATTGTGCAAAAGAGGTAACATTCTTATGTATATATTGTACGTTACATGTACACATCAATTGATCCCGTGAAAATCACAATAACTGACAAGGAGAAAATTATAGAGGAAGAGAGTGTTCATATACAGATAAAAAGGCCACATGTGAGCGATTCACAAATTGATGTGTAATTCCCTCCACTTTGAGCAATTTTCCATTAATCAAAATTCAATTTGAGATTATATAAAAATCCCATCATTTACCGTCACGATAATCGTAACGTGGAGATTTTTCACCCAGCCCATCCGTCCAAAGTATAATGTTAGTCTTTAGTGTGAAAACTCCATTATCCCAATCTTTTTATTGCACCTCCTTTTGCTACACACTGTAATCCACCATGTGGTCCCCATTTAATGAATGCCCTCTACCATGGGATCCCAAATGCAATAATTCTGTGAATATAATTGTGGTGGTTTGTGGCAAAAGAGAGAGCTTAAGATTGTTTTGAAATAACAAAAAAAGTCGTCAAAAGTGAAGATGGAGGTTTGTTGAAAAGTCGTTGAATTTAAATTTGAATGCTTTCGGTTAGCCGCCATGTTGTTTGCTCCTTTATTTAATTTATATGTTAACAAACTATGGATTAAACCAATCACAATAATCTTATTTAGTTTACAAGAGGAAAATTGAATAAAGCAAGACTCACAATAAAAATTGAAGAAGATAAAATTTGAAGCCTGAGGAAGTAGGTTAGAATCATCGAAATGTCGTAAAATTCATGTTTAATTCCCAATGTTTAAAAGAGATTTACAGTGGGACCCCAGTACAACGACCACTCGGATGTACTCTTTACACTCATTATTTTCAATGCGCGAGAGTAGCTCAACCAAGTGGTCGTTGTACTGGGGTCCCACTGTATTTTTGCCACAATAATAGACAACTTTGATAGCTTCAGAAGCTTCAGAATTCAACTTTATTATACACCTATCCTTCCAGGTATTGTTCTATTTAACCTTCAAAGTTCCTGAGCACTACACAATGAACCTTAACCGTCACATCGGCACTTTAGTTCGATTAATGATAGAGACATAGCGAATTGAGTGGCTTGATCAAAGGGGAGAGAAAATTAACCCTTTTAGCATCAATTATTCATTTATTCTCTACCTACACCTACACCATATTTATCGAATCATTTGTCAGAAAGTCTTTTATATCAATTTATTCATTTTTTTCTTCAAGCCATATTCGTGCTATATATACATTCGTTTTAGAAGCTACATAGTATGTATTGAGAAGCATAGAAGAAAGGGTCACACACGATGTTCTCCCCGCGTGCACCACCCTGTGTGTATGTTGCCTGTGAGCCACCGTCAATTAATATAAAAACATGTTAGGAGTTTATATTAAATAAATACCATGCCACCTGATTGTTGTCGTTTAACTAATTCACAACAATTGTAATTATTTATGACATGCAACGGGGCACAACTTAATTTCTTTGCCATAAGCGCAGAAAAAGAGCCCATCGTCGTGGTAGTGCGCTATTTGAGTTATTTACTTTGGGATTTCAAACTCGCATGGGCCCTCTCGAATGGCAAACATAACTCCTAATACATTGTGTGTCTCTCTCTTTCTTACCTCCTTTGGGTTGTTTTTTTTTTCTTCTTTCAATGGTTCCCGGCACACGATGTTGTGTGTATACGGTAATACAATCACGTTACGGTGCCGCTAACACATTAATCATAAATCAAAACGACATTAATAACATTACGCTTTTATATAGTCACACAGTGTAGAGTGGATTTAATATGAGAAATTATTATTAGAGGTATTATGAGTCAACAGAGACACACGCTATTAGTTGCAATAAAGTGGTATTTCGCAGTAGAAAATTAATTGTTTGGTGTTCAAACGGGGTGGGCTTATGGATATCTTCCACATATATAGTTAACTGGCAGAACCCCGGGGAAAATTATCCCAAAATCAGCATTCCTCGGCATTATGCATGGTAAGCCATTTTCCATGCTGTATAATAGCCACCTAATAATAACAATATTGTACGATTACCTCACACAGCGATAGCAATTACGGCATAACAATTAAACTCTTGTTTGTACACTTAATTGGTGGATTTCCACTATTTGCTACATCTTTAGTTATATTGCAAACCCCAATGCCTTTTCCATTCGGTATATTATGTACCTACATAGTACAACTGAAATTCTCACACCCACAGAGTATGTTCGTATGTTTTTTTTTTACTTATATTTCTCCTTTACAACATCATGCACAACGTTGTTGAGTTGTTGGTAGCAAAATGTTAAATGATGTGGAAGAGCAAACAAGTTAAACACTAGTTGTTAAGCAAAGATCTCTCACTATGTCAATCTCATACTCACCCACCCACCGATTCCCTCAACGAAGCACCATACGGCACATTGCATGAATATTAAATTCACAACACATGCAATGTCTAGTCACGAATTTTATTTATTAATTCCATATCAATCATATCATCACTAATTCCATTTACCCATTTACTTCTTCTACTGTTTCCTCCCAATTCAATTTGCCACCTTCACAGCACGATATACTCCTCTATTGGGGATACCAAATGCAATAGATGGACACGGAAGACAACATTAGTAATGATACTGTGACATTTTATGTTGCTATAGGAGCTTGATTCAATTCACTTTGTTACATAAAGTTTCCTTCTCCGAAAAGAGTGTTGAAGGTGCTATCTTATTTCAACGATACACGAATAAGACTTATTTATCTAACAGGCAAGCTGCCTTGTCGTCTTATGTTCCATATAATTCTTAAGTTTTTTGAAAAGAATAAGGATTAAAGAAGAAACATAAAATTGAAACTTAAAAAGAAACCTTAATAAGAAACTTTAAAAAGATTTTTTTTAAGTTCAAAAACTCCACTTGAAAATAAATTTTCACCAGGAAATGTGAAAATCTAATAAATTAGATGAAATTCACAAAAAAAAACTGGAATAAAAATTGAAAAAAATAAAAAAAATTTGAAAGGAAAGCTTATTAAGAGCTTTAAAGCAAAAACATAACTTTAAAGAAATATTTGGAAAAATAAATGGAATAGAATGAAAAAACTTAGAAGAAAGTTTAGAAAGAAGCCTTATGCGAAGATTTAAATTTTACCCAGTCTTAATGGATCTCACTGATAGCAAAGAAAGAATGTTTTTAATAGAATATTCTTGTTCTAATTTAATCAATAAGGAAACTTTGAAAAATCTATTTCTAGCGGTTTAAAGAAATTTCTCCCGTTGCCCACTTTGAGAAAATGTGCGGATTTTCCTTGGAAAGTTATCTGGAACTATATATTTAATAACTTGAGAAACGAAAGCCATAAAAATAAATGCATTGTTAATTGAACACGCTAACATGAGACTATTAAAAATAGGTTTAGTTGGGAACTACTCTGGTAATAAAAGTAGGTTTATGTAAGTTGGTTTGGCCCCGAAACTTATTTTTAAAATCATCTAAGTTTTCTTTTTTAATTTTTTTAACTTCTTATTCAGTTAATATCTTAAAGAATTCGGATACGAATAAATATTTTTAAAGTTTCATCAAAATAATTTGATTTCCTACCGATTTAGAATCAGAATTAGGAAACTAATTATCCGAATATATCTATTCAAAAAACATCAAACAAATTCTAACTTTTTGTTTTTCAAAATCACGATCAAACTTCAAAAAAAAATGAAAAGTAAGAGACTCCTAATGCATCTCTCGGGGCACATTAGACTCTTCAACACCAACGAAAAAAAAAGAATCGTTCTGTTTGAATGGAAATCTTAAAATAAATCTACTCCACTTGTGACATGCCACAACGTCCCATTGATGTGGAGAAGAGGAGGCAATATATACAAAATGAGAGTTGAGAAGAAAATGTTTTGTGTGTACTCTCAATTTAACTTGACAAATTTGTGAAACACGATCTCTGCAATAATGTTTATGTTGTTTCAAAAGTTTGACATATGGTTAGTTGAACTGTGTGAGACTTTCATGGATATCTCTTCTTCGTTTTTTTTTTTCCTCTCACCCATACAGCCCTCAAAGGCACTCCATCGAGTCTTTTTGGCATCATGCCTCCTCAGTATATGTATGCATAAATGTTTAACATTCTTCCTATGAATAGGCTAAAAGATATGGAGGAATATATGCGGTTTGTTCAGTTTAAATCAATTATTTATAGTATTAGTTGTATGACGATCTCTTCCATTTAAGCTGCGGGATTTTTTTCTCATCTTTCCCTCCATGGTCCAAGAAATTCAAGTAATTCGAGGGGATCACTCTGAATTGGGCTCTTTTTTTCTTCATCACCATTTAGTGAACGTTTACTTTTTTTTCATACGAGTTTATGTTGAAATTTTATTGATTGAGTGTGAATGTTGAAGAAAAATTTTTCTATTAATGAAAAATCTCTCCCAAAAAAACCCAAATATATTTCTTTCAGGCTCCGACTTTTTTTATGTGTTTTGTGCTCTCTCAGCAGCAATTCACATTATTTCCTTATTCCACTTCAATGAATGTATCTCGATGCTGGCTTTTTTATTGAATATGAAAGAATGTTTTTTTTTTGTGCTCGCGCGCCCATTCTCCGAATCCCTATCGGGGGGGTTTCTTTTTAAGTAAATTGAAAATTATATTGCTCTGCGAATGACAAACAAGGCATTGATGGAATAAATGTGCAATGGCGATCAAATTGATCACGTCATTGTATTTCCCTTTCGACCAACATTGTATTCTCTTTGATCTCCCATTGATTGTGATACAATTTTAATTAGTTCTCTGTCGCTTTACAACTTCAATTAAGTAATTTTTTCTGCATTTTTTTTTTTCTATCCCGGTGCATTTATTAATTTTCCAAGCACTCATTTCTCGTGTACAAATACCAATTTCAGTCAATCACAGAGAGGTGACATGCGGTATGGGCAAAAAAGGTTGTTGTTTGATATGGCAAAAAAAATTCCCGAGATGGATTGAATAGTCTGTATGTGACCCCCGACTTGGTTACATGAGATAGTTGAGGAATTGCTGAGAGCATGGGCAATATATTACCAGTACGACCAAGGAGCAAAAGAGTGGCATTGAATAGTTGTGGTAGCGCGGAAGAAGGTTTCTGCAATAGCAGCATAAGGTTATTCAATGAATTTGCAGAAGAAGAAAATATTTTATTTTTGATTCGAGTTTTTATTTACTTTATAAAGACGCAGAGGACGGCGAAAGAAATCTAATTTAGAAGTCTTTACCAAGGAAGGTAAAGACGTCAATGCAGTCAAAAAATTCTTACGTTAATCCTCAAGTATCAATTTTTACTGATCTAAATGTTAAATGTTTCTTTAAATGAATCAGTGCTGTAACCTTTTTTGTTAAAACTCTTTACGTTTAATTAAGGAAGGCTAAACCTAATGACGCCATTACCTACTATTGTCGTCACAGTTTAATTTATATGACTAATTATCCTCCTTTTTCATTGCCAAATTCGATTAAACTTTGCTTTAAAATTAGTTTTTTTTAACCATCTTTATTGGTGTTTATTTTTAATTGCTTGTTAACTTCTTATAAATGACGTTAAATTGAATTTATTATACTTTCCCACGCGTAAATCTTTTATATTTTCGTAATTATCCGTGCTTGTTTTACTTTTTTCTTAGGAAATATTAATTTTATTGTTTAATTTAACAGTTTCCAATTAAATTTTAGGGGACAAATGACGAAATTGAAGACAAGAAGTTTGTATTTTTCTGTTTTCGTTAACCACGGTTTAAAATTTATTAGCAAAAAAGGCATAAATTTGTCTAAAAAAAAGGGTAAAAAATCTACCCAACTTGGGATCGAACCGTATTTGGAATAATCCGGTCAGTGTTAACCCAAGTAATAACCTACGAAGCTCTTAATTTTGATTCAATACATATTATTAGAAAATTGAGCAACTAATGAAACCTACCTCAACATAGACTTTCATCTAATAGATAGCATAAACACATTAAATTCACATTTTCCTTCTCTTTGTATAAGAAAATCATGGTAAAGTTTTTGCGAATATCCCTGTTGTTATAAGTGATTTGGCTTTGGTGAAGAAGAAAGATATTGACTAAAGGTATGGGTTGAGGGAAAAAGATAAAAATTCTTGTGCGAGTAGTTATGTGTGCTTGCGGCCTGGGGAGCAATAAGAAAATGTCGGTATTTCGGAAACGTATCATTTGCCGGAACGCAAGAGCGACAAGAAATTAATGGACGGAGCATTAAATACACAATGTCGGCATCGTTAACATAATTCAAGTTTGTCTTGTATTCCATTAACTTCTCCTTGGGTTTGCTGCTCTCTCTCTTTGCTGCCTCCACTGGCAAAATCACAAAATGTATAAGAGATATGGGGGATGGGGGTTTTTACCAGGAGAGCCAAGCAAAAGAGAGATATAGTTGGCAGCCGGAGTACAATGTGTATAAAATGGGGATTGGCAGAAGGTAGCTGTTCGCGGGTAAAGAAGCAAAAAGAAGAAGTTGTGCAGCAGCAGAAGCCAAAAAGGATGGCAAAAGAAGCAATGTGGGATTGCTAAAGTCAGCAAAAGAAGTTGTCCGCCGCCATTTCCCATTGAGAGTGTCTCTACACAGTACTGTGTCATGAATAACGTATTTAGTGAAGAAGGCAGCGCGCACCAAGCTAGAAGAAAAAGGGAGATTTAATATGGACATTCCATTCTTTTGCCATTGCAAAGAGAGAATCCCATGGAACAAGAGAGCAAATGAATTGTCGGCACGCTGGTTGAGATCACCAATGATGGTATTTTGTCAGCTATGCTGATCACCATGAATCGCCTCTTTTTTTCTCGCAAACACACCGCCAATGGGTCTCCTCTTTGGGGCTGACAATGCCAAACAGATAGAGAAGCTTATTGCTACTCCCTTGCCGCCACCATTCGTGGTGTGCAGAACTTGTCAAATGTGACGACATCCTATCACATTGGCAATCTCGTTTGGTACTTCTTTTGCCCATCAGCGTGATTACCATTAACATGAAATGATGAGGGGAACATGGAGATAATTGTGGTCATATAAGAAAAGTGTTTTCCTCCGAGGCTACACACATCCATTGCATTTATAAGTGGCTGCACTTTTATTACATACCATCGTGTAGTGTTAAATTACACCAATAAATTACTCATAATTGTTATGTAATTGTATGTGATTGCAGGGTTCCCTAGAATCAATCCTCATTAAAGTGTTAGGAATTATAATGATAATAATCCACCAGAGACCCAATAATTGAGCAAACAATCGGTTTTTTTACTACATCTTCTTCTTTCTAAGCTTCTTAAAAATTCTGTGCAAATGTCAATTTTTTCTACTCATCCCTTAAGGTCTTTCTTGGTCGTAACGTTGGACTCTCATAAAATGGTTAAGATAAACGGTTTAAAATTTTGAAATAATTCTTTTAGTGCAAAAATTAAAAGACAAGACCTTAAAAATGAAAAAAAAATTTACCGAAACGTCGCTGATTTGCATAAAAGATGAGTCTTTTTATTATCTTATAATGTCGTATGATTCTTTGTTAAATTGATAGTTAGTTGTCTGTTTTATACCGTACTGAGAATTAACATTTGGACGGGGTTTTCCAGGTCAAACAGCCCAAAATTTCTGATCTGATCATATATTTAAAAATATTCTTAAATATTTAATAATTATCCAATGAAATATTTTCAATTCAAAGCAAAATAATAATTTATTTAAATTTTCTTTGTTTACTCGTACTTTGTTCTTATTATGTATAAATTTATGTAGAAGGAAAATTTGGTTTTAAATTATTAATTTTTAAAAAGTAATGTCAGAAATTACATAGAAATATTATATTTTAATTTTAAATTTTTTAAACTTTTCTTTGAAAGATTATTAACCTTCTCTTTCTTTCTTTCCAGGTATGTTTCGATATTGGTTTCCTTGGTAGCATTGTGAAGAAAACTAAGGTAAAAAATAATTATTTTCTTGTAAAACATTCAATAGCCATCAATTTTTTAACGATCTGATAAAAGCTCAACTTGACGTAACAATTTTTTTTTATTAAACAAAGAATTACCACAGATGTGAAACTTTTTCTAAAGATCCTCAATAATTTTCTTCTCCTTCATTTTCAATGTTTATAGTACTAAAAATTCCGCGAAAACAGCTGCAAGTAAGAATTTAACTGGGATGCTATTAAATTCTAGCAAGAACTAATGAGACACGAGGGTAGAAGAAATAAATTCTATGAGTTTTTTACGCGTACAAAATTAACCAATAAACCACTCAGTTGGATAAAGTGGACTTTTTTGTAAGCCCGAAGGTGTATCGCAACATAACTCAAATACTCAAAGTGGCGTCACAAGAAATTTAATTGTGGTAATTATCTGGCGTATTAATTTTTGAAATGTGTTAATAACTTCTCCAACATTTCTCGCAGGGGGAATGTTGATTAATTAACTTTTATATCACCACTGTCTTATAATTACGGTTCATTTTTACATGCGCGCAGTTGTTTTCCTCGCAGCTAAACTTTCCACCAAGCCACGTACGTATTATACAAAAGTTGCTTTGAGAAAATTAAAAAGTTTAAGACAATAATTCCAACAGTGAGCTCTTTTGGCTTCAGGGGCTGATAGTGCGGGGTTGTGCGCGCTTGAGAGAGTGGATGGATTTGTGTCTGGAAAAACTTTTCTGTAAATCTCAACTCATCTTACGGCGGGGGTGTGTGTGTGTTTGCCATCCAACCCGTATTTGGGGTGAAACAACATACTCTCCTTTTGCTTGCATTCTTCATTGCCACCGAGTGGTAAAAGTCCTGACGAAATTTCATACCAATCCCACAGCCCTCCTCCACGGAAGATACCATCCCCCCAACTGGTTTTGAGCTTTTCTCGGAGCTTTATGTGCCATTGTTTATATAAGCTGTTTGAATTTACTCCAGCTTCTCCCTTGCATGGTGCGAGAAAGATATAGAGAAACCCTTCTTCTCTGTGGCTTTACCATGAAATACTTTAGTCAGTGTCTCGTAACAATGTCTCCATTTCCCTGTCTTCCCTCTACTCATGCACAAGGCAAACTCTCTGTGTACACACATTGCACTTTAGTGCGCTGTACAAAGTGATCTTAGGGTGTCCAAAAAGGATGTGGTGCCGTATTTTCAAGTGAGGGATTTTCAGTAACAGACTTCAAGCAATTAAGTTGCCTTTTCGGTGTTAGATTTCTTCCTTTCCATGTGATCCAATCTGTTTTCTTTTTGGCCAGAAACTCACAATCTTCACTGAGAAAATCTCGTTGAAGAACAAGGAAGGAGATATCCTTCTGAAAGAAATTGATATGGGAATCGTGAGTGGATAAGAACGTGCTCAAAATTATTCTCAAGATTCTCTTAAAAAGTTTCTTACATAAAATGTAAGAAAAAAATCCCAAAGAGGATTTCTTTGGCGAATTTTAACTCTTCAAGTGTTTGCCCTTTAAAAGTATTTGAGGAATAGTTTCTCAATTCACTGGGTCTTGTTACAAAAGTTAAAAAATAAGTTTAAGCTGATTGAAAAGAAAATAAGAGATTGTAAGGAAAATTCAAAGGGGTGAGGGATAAATAAATTCTATTGTCCAAATTGGGATTCTTATGTGAGATATAGCAAATGGAATATGCATTGGAACAAGAAATCTTGAAATCTTGCATATTTCTTCATCTCTAGAGCAAAGAAAAAAAAACTTTTCCCATCAAAGACTAGGCGAAGGTTGATATCATCGCAATATCTTCGTTTTTTTTTTTCACAACGAGGGCTCTCATCTCTCTGCAAAATCTCCAATGAATGAGGAATATCAAAAGATTCACTGAATATCTAATGAAGTTAATTGATTCAATTTGCAATTCATATTGGAAAATATACATAAAAGTTTTCAATGGACTTTTTTTTTAAATGTATTATACCCACCTAGCCTGTCTTCATCCATTATACGATTATATATGGCTTATAATTGTTGAATGAGTATTAATGTGACATTTAACATTTAATGCGATTATAGTGTGAGTGGTGAGTGAATCAACAAAATAATAATTGCAACACTCTGAATAATTATTAAGTTTTTATCATCGACAACATAATTCCTTTGCGCACCATTCTCCACTGATGATCTTTTTTTTGCATGCTTCATACTGAATTGATGTACATACGTACATTCAGTGGTAACCATGAATCAATTAATTTGAAACCAATTATAGCAATTGTCACTGGAATATATCTCCGTGGGTTGTATCTTTTTTTTTGTTTTTCTCTTTCACTCGTTTTGCCTTCTCCAAGCGGCATATCTTTTATGGTTTTAATAAATAAAATGAGAGATGAAGAAAAAAAAATTGTCCAAGTAGTTGAAAATCATCATCACATACAAATTATGTTACGAACAATTTACTATAATTGGCTCTGTCTGCCTGACTGACTGTCTGATCGTCGATAATTGTCATTGATTGGTAATACGTTTTTGTGTCTCTCCTTCAACTTGGGCGAATGGCCATTCATGCTCCATGAATATTAAGTGGTTGGTAGGTCTGCGTGCAGAATATTCCAGTGGAAAATGTGCATACAAATTCTCAACAACCAAGCTTACATATAGTCACATTAAAATGCACAACCCATCTGAGGAGATGTGATGGAAAGATTCAAGAAGGAGCTCGTGAGCGGGACTCCAAGGACCCACAACCACCATCTCTTCGCATGGGTGTCGTATAAATTTTGCACACTTGACCATTTTCAATTGATTGAAATTTTCATGCATGTTAACCCTTTCACGCCAATCTCTCCTCTTGATTTTATCACTTTTGCTTCAATTCAAATTGTGACTCTAAATGAAGCTTAGGAAGACTTCTGAGTGGCAGATTGGCTCAGGCAAAGCATTTCTAGTGCTTTCCTCTGGAATAAAGGGTGGAGCCTAGGTGCAAGGTTAAATTGAACTGAGGATATATCTATTTTTATTTCATTAGATTTCAATAATGACCAAAAAAACATTTCAAATTACACGAAGAAGATTTAATTAAATCATTACGTCTAGTTTTAAAGGAATTTTTTGTAAATAAAGTAAATTTTAATTTTTCTAAAATTCATTGAATTGCCTAAAAGATTGATAAAAGATTATAGAATTCCCCTCGCATAGACAAAATTCTTTTTTTTTTAAATCTTACAATTACCATGAATTTTTCAATTTGCACTCCATGCCAAAAGAAAAGAATTTTCTGTGATATAAAGAGGAAATTCTATCTTCAAAAATTTCCATTTATATATGGTGGCATTGTAGAATAAAAGTGGATATATGGGTGGATAAAAAAAGTGGTGGAAAGGGATTAAGTGGATATAGGAAAATTTGTATGGAGATTTTCAAATTCACGTCGTTTGATTATTTATTTATACGATGTTCACCACTAGCATATTGATTCATTCTCATTGTATTCCACAACCCAAGGCGTACAGATGCGATTTGAATAAATTATTCATTTTGCCACAAGCTCCATTTGTGTTAGCTCCTCCGATTCTTTTCTCCGCACACCCCCACCCCCCGTCGACCCCCTTTTTGTGTTCCGGCCACCCTTGGCTTCCTCTCCTCACTCAACATTTTCGCCCGATTTGCAAGTGTTGATTCACAAGCGCAAAGTATATGCTATTTGGGTTGAAGGCACGAAGAATGGGCAAAGAGATCATCATTGTCCATTGTATGCGGGGAGTGAGAGAGAGAACATAAAGGACAATTGCCAAAAGCAGAATGGCCAAGGCAGGGAGGTGGCTAAAGTGCATAGTATATTCAACATGACATGCTGAGTGAATTTTGCATTATATGTCAGGAAAGTGCAAAAGATATACGATCGGTGGTGGTAAAGGGACATCACAGAAGGGCTTGTGGCAGAAGCGTGAGAGTGCCAATTGACTCTTTTGGTGCTTATGGCATTTCCGGAGTTGAATTTCCTAGATGGTAGATCAATTGCACCACTTTTCTCCCCATTTGGTGGTCCATTGGGCACAAGTCCACATTTTTTTTTCTTTTAGCCATATTGGATAATTTCCAAATGTTTTTTGGGACATGAAAACATGAAAATTGAATTATGATGTTGCATCATTGACTAATTCTCATAGTTATGTATAAATGCTGTAAACTGTCACGTAAAGTTTTTTTTTCCAATTTAAAAATGAAAAATCTCTGTAATTTTCCAAAATCATTTTTAGAATTAATTTGATTTATAATTTTTTTTCAACTAGTACTGAAGGATAATCGATCGTTTTATTTTTGTTGAACTTTTTGACAGCTGTCAGTTACACGTTAAAGATTTCGAAAGAAAAAACAGAAATAAAGGTTTTGACAAAATTTCTTTGAAATTGTTAAAAATTACGTCAAAATCACAACTTATGTCAAAATCATCTGTCAAATTGCATAAAAAACTGTCACAGTCAATTAAATCTTAACTTTTGTCAAACATGTAACAATTAAAACCGTTAAATGTCAGTTGAATCCTAAGTCTTTTGAGAAGTTATAAGTTTAAAAATAAACAGTTTAATCTTCTTTTGTGACTCCTTCATACGGCCATTCCTGACAACCCACAATTATGATTCCCTTCAAGATCTCAAATCTATTGCTTTTCAATTCTACTCGGATAAATTTTATTGAAAATATATCGAACGTATCCCTTTTTTGGGATCCCCTAGGCTATTCGATATGAGAGATTGCATTTGTGTGGCGGTTTGAGCGCATGGAAAAAGGAGCAAAAAGAGAGGGAGCGAAAAAAAGGTAATAGAATTGGGAATGGGTGAAAAGGAATGGCACCAACACTCATTTTTATTTTATGAACAGATAAAATACGTGTCTTGTGTCCAATAAATTCATCATTTGTATGTCAAACGTGTCGCGATCTGCAGCCAAGGGGGAGCCATATATGCGAAGCTACTCGGCAAGTCAGCATGCACCGCCAAGCAGGAGAAGGCGAAAGAGTTGTGTGTGCTTCGCATAATTTATCATTAAATCAACATTATGGATGAAGTATTGTTTTGTGGTGTGGTCTTCGGTGTGATTGACTTTTAACCATGTTCAATGAACATTTTTTCCGCTGGCGAGTCATTCGGTCTCCTTTTTTTACGTACACACACGGTGTCTCCTTTCGTATATTGATGCACATCATTAAATAATTTTCCAATGTTGGGTGATGGAATTTGTTCTCAATTCTTTTTTTTCTGCCCCTCCTGCATTCATGCTGTAGATGTACATATAGCAAGGCATTCACAGAGAGAAGTCTTTTATGTCTGGCCTCTTGAGAATTGATCTCACACAGTGAGTGCATAATAAATTTTATATATACATTTTTTTGTATGCTGCACTTGGATGCAACACTCAACGGCGCAGTATCATTCAATATATGAGATTTTTCTCTTCTCACGAGTGACACTTGAAATTGAATTAAATTGCAAGGAGGGAAGTGGCGCAAAGAGGAGGTGCAAAAAAAGGTGAAGGTAGCGATGAAAAAGATTGAGAACAAGACGTTAAAATAGGAGAGAACAAAAAAAAAATAACGAGAGTTGTCTGTTCAATAAAACTCCAAAGGAGTGTGCGTGGTACATGATTTGAAGCGGAATTGCAAGAGGATTAAAAAAAAAAGAAATGGTCTCTTGAATTGCATTGCAGATATAAAGTCTAAAATGGAGGGAAGAGAAAAAAAAAGCACAGCCTCGAGCACACTTTGCGAGGAAATTAACTAGACTGTCGCGAATTTTACTCAACTTGGCTACACTCCAAGAAACGACATCGAGCTCGGGCAAATAGCGCAAAAAAAGCTCCACGATCTTTATTCATTCGACCATGTAACAATTTTGTTGTATTTAATGTTTTATGCGCATACATATATGCCAAGTCTTTTGCTCGTGACAAGATAACTACAATCAATTTGAATCTACACCACTTTTCACTCCTATCTCACAAACTTTTTCCCTCTTTGACTTCTTTTTCTTGTTCTCCTATTTTTTTTTGTCGTTACTTCACGCCAAGTCTCTTTTCTCCCCAACTGTGTGACATTTTGAGCGTGAAAAATCACATTTGTCGCGAGGGAAATTGAGAAAAAATTTCCACATAGCAAAAGTGTGTCAACATGGGAATAAATTAGGAAAAAGGAATTGTTTGTTGCGGAGAATTTTTCTTTGATATTTATTTACCCACACATGCCATCTAAGCAATTCAATAATTTTTCCAAATGAGACATTTTAGCTAATTAACGAGAAAATTCCGTGTTTCATCTGTCTCAAAGATACATTGCTGGGATTATTCAGAGTTTAAACTTCCGAATGTGAATTAGCTAAATTTATTTTGAATGAATAAATTCCTGTTAATTCATACACACACGAAAAATTAGGTTCAAGAATGGGGTTTGTTAATAATATGTGGCGGAATTCGTGATTTTCGTTCTCTAAAGAAAATGTTTTTCTTGCAATTAATCTTTAAGGTTTATAAACAGAGATTGGGGGGTGACAGAGAAGTCTTTCAAAATCAATTTATGAATTTTTAAAATAGGTTTTTGCACAGTTCAATAGATCTAGAGAAGGATTTATTGTATTTGCGAGAGTTTTTGTATCATAAGATTTGCGGAATTACTAAGAAATCCTTTGGAACTTATCAAGTTCTTGTATTTAAAATTAATTTTCGGGACTTATTGGATTTGTGGGATTTATGGGATTTACAGAATTTCTAGGATTTTTGAAAGTTCTTTCAGAAGTAAATGGTTTATTTGAGTAAAAACTGTCAAAAAAAAAGAATAAGTTGTTGAAATCCATCATAAAAATTTATTTTTCTACACAATTAAAGAAAATATACCTACATGGCTAAAGACAATAATTTAGAAGATTCCCTGGATTTGTAGTATTTAGAGGATTTTAAATGGAATTCCTTTTAACGTTAATGTGAAATTTTCATCAAATTTTCATCCCAAATGCACTTCTTTTGACTCCTCTCAATGAAATACACGAAATTCTTCCTCATGTCGTCGAATGAAGAATCTCTCTGGGTGAGATTTGAAAATGTTGATACGTTTTGTGGGATGTTTGGCATGTTATACATCTCTGAAGCGCATCTCACGTGCCAAAAATAAAATTGTATGTGACGTCTCAAGTCTTCATTATATGGATTTTATAATAATGTTGCGGTGTCTCTCTTTTTGAGAAAAGCAGGAGGGATGGTGTGAGGAAAAACAAAGTCTCCGTGGGGTCTTTTCAATGCGGGGGAATACATCGATGTACTGTGGGGGGATTTGTGTGCGGTGAAGGGGCAAAGAGGAAGAAAAGATACAGTGACGTTCACAAATGGGTATGGTCTTATGTGCCAAAAGGCTGTGTGCCAAACTCACAGAGGCATGATGCATTAAAATTCTCCACCTTTCAACTCATCGCGCACCAAGAGTGCCCGAATTTTCTTGGCACTGTGCGTGAAAATTTTCTTTAAGGGGGATGAGGGGGGTGGGAAAATTGGCAGTATGGGAAGTTTGTGCCAAGAGGGGAGGGTGGGGTAATCAGCAAATGAATAATTAACATTAAAACGATCGTAAATGTGCGACGAGTTGTGTGGAGAGGAGGATATTAAATTATAACAATTTTCGCATAATTTATATGTGTCACACACTCCTTTAGAGTCTACCTCCCCATATCTGTTTCGACATAATAAATATTTTAGCATATTCTTCTGCGGTGGCACCGTCATCGTGCACCAAACGATATGTATCTTGATGTATATAATGATGTATATATGCATAAAATGCTAATTATATTTGTAAACACTTTGGGAAGTTTTCAAAACGGAAAAGTTGATGATGAGTATAATGAGAACATGTGTTGTGTCGTTTCGAATTTTAATTGGTATGTGCCCTCTTATGTTGTCGGCATCTTCATCTTTTCTCACACATCGTTCCATCCATAATCATGCTGATGGAGAAGCGATTTTTCTCATCTGCCTCCATAAAAATTGTTTTTCATCAAAATTTTCGTTTTAAATTCAAAAATATATGTACATATGTAAAATGGATAAATGCTTCTTACGTTGTGGGGAATCTTTCACTATAATTTTTTACTTCACTCCTCCCTGTGTGTACGGGAGAGATGATGGATCACCTTGTAGCACCTCACTTGTGATTATTTAGCAAGAATCATTTACACACAACGAACAAATTATTGATATGAGCTGCCTTTCTACCGTTCAATTCAACAAGAGAAGCATCCAATTTAATTGGAATGTGATAGATTGGCTGGATCTTTCGCCACCTCTCATTTTTTTCCTCATCACCATCTTCTTCTTCGCTCAATAGCTCTCTTTACATTTTTTCTGCTCATCCACTTTCATCAGACGTTCCTCAATTATATGTACAATTTTTTTTTAAGTTGTAAATTGCCAAATACCCATCAAATGAACCGATTTTCTCTCCAAAGCATCATTTTTTTTTGTACATGCCGTGTTTCTTTGTAAATGCTTCAAACACGCAAAAAAAGATGCCAAATCATTTGGAAAACAATTTGAAGGAGGTTGGTGGCAAAAAAAAACTTGTTTAAAATTAGCAATTTAGTGAGTATTTTCTCACCGTGAGTTGAGAGACAAATCTATAAATAATTCATAATATAACTATTTTGGCACGGATTAAATTTGCACAAAAAGCGTGATATTTGACGATGAATAAATGTGTTTTATTGAATGGGGACAGACAGGTTGAGAAAATGAATGAGCATTTTGTAAAGATTACTATATTGAATTACATTATATTGCAGAAATTAATATTTATACGCGATAAACATAAAATTGTGGACTAAATAAACACGTTATGAGAAGTTGTGTGAATTTTTCAACAGATGTTTCGTGGAAATCAGCCTTACATCAGACACCGCGATATTATTAAGCTAATCTTTTGTTTTATACTTTGCTATGCTTGAAAGTTTCCATAAATATTGAACTCTGAATTTTAAAAATTAATTTTAAAAAAAAATAGAGCTTGAAGAAGCTTTAATATTAAGCAAAACATCGTTGGAATTTGCAAGAAGGCGTGCGGTTTTCTTCTTAAAATTCCTTAAATCGAAAAGTAATTCGTTAAATTCGTTCACTTTCTGGTAAAGTTTCTCGTTGAAAATAGCTCCCTAAAATTGCAATAAAACGAGATAAACTTTATAATTTCATTCAGAAAACTATTAGTCATGCGAAGTTTACAAGCAAAATCATCAATTCTAAAACTAAATGAAAGCGAACATGTTTCAGTTGCTTCACTATGTCAGGTCAAGCACTGTCAATTCGTCTTTTTGAGGAGTGTTAATGACTCTCGAGACCTCCGTGTGGCAGATTTTTTTTTTACTATCCACACTGCCAAGTCTATTGAGCACCCAATTTACAATGTGGCCAATTCAAGAGCTTTTTTATAATGTTATAGCTTGAAATATTTCAATGAAGTTAACATACAGATGGACTATTTTGTCGGCGAGTCGAATGAAAAATGCGAATTGGGTGGGTGTGGGAGTGATTTCTGGCGAATTGAGGAATGGCAACGAAAATGTTTCGGCAGAGTGAGGAGCAGTGAATTCTGTGAGTGTGACATCAATATTTGTCAACAGGCTCATAGAGTAGCAATTTATCTTCAACACCGTGGCATTGCCTTTTATTATAAATGCCGCTGATATTGTCGCATTTGCTGTTGATGATGATGGTCGTTTCGGGGTCTCTCTGGGAATCTCTACGACGAGAGTGCTCTTTATACTCATTTCCTAAAGGAAAATTCACGCAGTGTGTGGTGAGATGATTATTTTGAATTCTTCCGTCCAACTGAGAGGCTATTTGGGCATACAAATCGCCCCAAAGAACACCGCGTAATACACAATAAAAAAAAAGCGATAGGCCCCCAAAATGCGTGAAAATCTCCATCCACGCTTTTGTTTAGTTATTCTGATGGGTACGCGAAGATGTTGTGTTTCAAGCGTGATCACAAAACTCATGTTGTGAATGCATTCATGCCGCGTGGGTGGATTATTTGGGTAATATTCCTTTGACACACAACGCAACTGAAAAAAAAGAAAACCGTGTTGGAAAAAAAAGCTTCTGGATGCAGAGAGAACCTTGCACGAGAATTCAAATGATGAAGACATTTGTCACGAAGAAAGAGTGTGAAATGTAAATTAACATTATTTTGATGGCTCATTCGCATTCCATTAGTTTCTCACCATGTTAATTTATGGAGCATTTTGCAAATTACTTTGTGTGCGCTGCCGCAAAAGAGGATTACTGTGAGTCAACACAAGGAGTGAAAAAGCAACCCAAAAGAGCTCGCACGAATGATACACTCAGAGCAAAGAATGTTCGCCCACCGAGAGAGGAGAAAAGAAGTGAGAAAGGTCACTGAAATGGAAATAAATTCACCTTAAGCATGCGACACATTTAAAATATCTTCTAAAGGGGATTTACATAAATACTACAACCGCACAAGAATGGGAGAAGTTCTTTTTTCTCTTTAGCACGGCTAATGGAGACCTTGTACTGCGCAGTATATCGCACCTTTTTTACTGACTAATTTAATTCATGTCTAGAGTAGAAAGACTCTTGAAATTTAATAAAAGATTCCTGTAAACAGATTTCAGGATTATCTGATTTTTTTCTGTAGCTTTTCTTTTAAATTACTGATAAATAAACCAATACGTCGCTGGAAATTAAGGAAAAAATTATCTGGTATTTAAAACCTTTATCGTAAAGATAATTTTTCAACAACTTTCATGCTATGTATTTTCTTTAAGAAAAATTCTAAAAGAACTTTGGAAATTCTCTAAAAACGATTCTAAAGCTGAAAGCTTTGAAAGGATTATGATAAATAGAGAAAAAAAAGCACAAGGATGAAAGTAAACGTGACTGGTGATCTACAAAATAAGTGAGATAAATTAGTGAGATAAATTACAAATTACTTAAAATCAATCTCCCTCGAAACGATTAAAAAGTCTCTCTCAAAAAGATCTTAGAAGAAAATTAGTGAAATTCTTCCTTAGTAATATGTCATTGGTGAATGATTTTCAAGGCAGCTGATGATAAATCCGTGGGTTGAAATTTAGAAAATGAGTAGAAAATTGCTCGGTATAGCTCCCCAACTAATTTACTCCCGAGAATAATTTATGGTGGATAGTTAGTGTTTTTGGCACAAGATTAAAGCGCAGCATTTTCTTCATCTCCATAATGAAATGTCAAATATATAACATGAAATGTGGAGGAATAAATAATTATTTAATTTTTAAACAATTTCTCATGTTGTGTGAAATATATATGTAAATAAAATGTTTTATGATGGGAAATGTTTTCCTTTTTTTTGCGGGAAAATTGTGCGTATAATACTAAAATTTTCTCCTTTTTCTCTCTCATTTATTTGCAGGTATGTTTGGTGATGGTAAATGATGTGGATGTGCCCAAAAGAGATAAAGTGGAAGCTCAAACATCCCTCTTGTGCCATGATATTGACGATAAAATGGTGAGAAATATCTGTTTAATGAAATTAGTGCCAATAATCCGGGCCATTCTCTCGGAAGGGCGAACTTGATGTAAATTGACAGAGAATGTGGAAATGATTTTCATGGGTTTGTTCATCATCAAACATCCCCAAATATGCTCACTCTCTCACCCATCTTTATATGCTGCTATATGCTCTAGTCCCTTGTATACTCCCACCTCCCTGCTCCACATAATTCTCCGTTCTATCTGTGTTGGCACGAAATGGCGGTTTGGGTTGGATTTTTATGGTATATCTCTGTGGCCTCTGGCGTCAATCGTGTTACTCTTAAAATTGATCATGGAACACATAAACATCCCGCCCTTTATAATGTCATTTTAACAAAAGTATGGGGGGTTTTACTCAATTTATCCCCATATTGAGGGTGTTTGTGGAAAATTACTGAGGGTGAGTGATTTGTGATGGTGTGCCTCATGGGGGAACACTCGGAGAAAATTTTCTGCTCAATTCTATAATATTTTGTAGCCACAGAGGTTTGAGCATTTACTACATTTTATCAAATACACTTTTATAGGACAAGTAAAAGATTAAAACTTCCCTTTTTCACCACTACAGGAGTTTACGGAAGAAGAGGGCGCTGATTGTCTATTAGCAATTGGTGGCAATTTATAATGTTTCCGCTCATTTTTTTTCCAAAGTTTTTACTTAATTTTAATACAAAATCTACAAAATCTACAAAAGAATTTACATTTTTACGTAAAATTTACGTTTATTCGACATTTTTTAAAAAGATTTATCTAATTTAGCCTAGTTTTCTATCTATTTTTCCGTTTTTACGTAAATTTTATTTAATTTTCCTTAATCCTTTAAGTCTTTGCTTATTATACCCAGAAAAGACTACTGATAAAACTGTTTTTCGATTTTCCTATAAACCTATTTCAAACATTTAAATGACTCATAACGGTTTATGTTTCTCTCATAATTCTTTGTTTTTGCATTTTTAACTTTTTCATAAAATTGAATTATGGTCCTATTAACACCTTTCTCTGGTAATTCTAACCCTTTTGGGAAATGAAGTATATAAATTTTCTCAGAGTGTTCTAACTAAGCAAAAGGTATGAGAACATGGTAGGTACCGCAGTATAAATTGGGAATTGAGCAGGTAATTTAGTTTCCTCGGCACATATCACCATCATCCTGAAAATCCATTCCCTCATCGTACTGCTGGGGATCTCCTACACCCCATCTACCCTCGGTCTCTAAAGCCGTTTGCATTTGCCATTCACTTTGGCGTGTGACACTCACATTTGCCATGCGGAGAGACGTTTCGGGGTGTTAATTTCGATATTATCCACCCAAGTGGAAGGCAATCTAGTGCAGGGTGGATTCGCTTTCGAGGGTGGGTGTGTGAGTAAACCCCCCATCCCTTGATGTATGTAGTATGTTGAGTACATATCGGGAGGGGGAGTGAAAGTGAATCAGTGAAACTACTATATGTGTGTTGTATTTGGCTGAAAGAGGACTTAACCACATTACCAGCCAAAATGCTCCCCATATGGATATGGGATGTAGTATAAGAGATTCAGCGCTATAAGATGTGTGTTATACACACGCTTTTAATCCGCAGTGATACAGCTATGTCGGTGGATGTCGTCAGCTATGGGGTGTTAATGGTATCACATTTAGTTTCGTCCTCCAGGCGACAACCATAAAATTTGCCCGACAACGTGGTGAGAGGGAACAACTTACCAGGAGAGTGGTGTTTTGATATTGGTGGGTGCTCAAACAGCAAATTGACACGGGGATTATCACTGATTTTCGTTACAATTCAATTGCAATTGATCACATCATTGAACTCCCCTTCACTTTGCTTTTTTATCGTTCTTACCAATCGAGCGTGATTTTTTTTTGTCATGGTGCACGGTGAAAGTTGAGGAGAATTCGGGTGATTGAAGATGACTCCACACGATAAAGTATATCGGAATCATCTCCACCGTCTTTCTTATCTTGATGACGTGCCCTCGCAACTTAATAGTCATGAGAATGTTTCTCAAATTGGATTAAGTCGTATCACAATTGGGATCTGCTCTCTTTGTAGTTTTAGATTAGTTTGATTTGGGTACTAAGCTCGTGGATTGACTAGGAAAATGATAATGGGGGGAAATAAGCTTAAAAAATGATTACTTGCACAAAAAATAACTTTTAAATGTAAAAAGAAACTTCAGTTGTTAAAAAAGCAACGTCAAACGTTAGAATAAACGTCAAAGAATTGAATGGAAATGTCAAAAAGAACGTTAAACGTTCAAAGGACACGAATTATTAAAAAAAAATAGGGGAGGGCGGGGCTAATAAAGTCACTTAAGGGTTTGGAAAAAGCTTAAAATATCATATTTCCTAGCTAGATAGAACAAAATGATCTGAGAAAGAGTTGTAGGGCAAGAAATATCCTAAAGAATTGAGCTACACATTTTGCTTTATCTGTTTGGGAAATATGATATTTTGAGCTTTTTCTAAACCCTTAAGTGACTTTTTTAACCCCGCTCTCCCCTACAAAGTTTTTAATAAAATATTCCTTTTTAGTACATATTTAGTTTGCTTTAAATTTAAAAAAAAATGATTTGTGTTAACACCCTTCTAGTAGAGATTTCTATCAACGACCTTATTGGACACCCCTATGCCATTTTAAATACCAAACCCCTATAAAGATTCTCAACAGAACCACATGTTAAATTAAAACCATCACTAAATCTCCCAGAATAGTTTCCCTTTAAATAAATTTATTATTGTCCGACAGAGCATTTCATGGGTTTAACCAATAACCACAGAGAATCCCATAGAGTTAGCATGCAAGAAGGTTTTGTATTCAATTTATATCACCCCAACCTGTCTTGGTATCTTAATGTATAGAGATGCAATTAAATTCACTCCATGTTTGGGCTCTCTATTGGCCATAGTACATAGCTCTCCTATTTGTTCATGCAATTTAGAATCCAAGTGTGAGACAATTTTCAATTAAATGGCGTATAAGGAGAGAAAGAAAAAAAAGCAATGTAGTAGAGCTTTTTTCTACATTACATACATATGTATATATAATTCACCCTTGGCGCTTGCTCGCTTATTGTCGTCATTTTGCCGGTCTGTATTTACATAAACGCTTTCCAATTAAGTCACACCCTAATTAAATAAAAGCTCATGGTAATTAAAAAATATTTCTACTCATGCGCCGACCCTTCCCCACCGTGCTATATAGCTCTCTTTTGGTTTAAGCACTAAATTGAAGACGAGAGGACTGTGTGAGAGGTTGTAATGGGGAGAAGGTGGGTGGTGAGGAGTCTTTTTTTTGTTATTCACCCTTCTCGTTGAGAACTTTTTTTTTTGAGTGTATCGCTCCTCATACACCCTATTCAGGATACAATTCACTTGCACCCGGAGTCTTTCTAATTATACAACACGATACGCGCTGTACAGCATGTTGAGTGTGGAGAGATTCTTGAGAAAGTTCAGGGATTCACTTCGTTTTTTTTTCTTTGCACACCAAGACAGCGACTTTGTGTGTCGTCCCATTAACAAAAGTGGAAAATGATGGGGCAGAAAAAAGGTCCCTTACGTAGAGGGAAGAACAAGTTATAAATGCCTCTATTTCTACCATCTTCTTTTTTTTTCAACTTTCTCTCAAGTTCTCCCCGCGCCACCCGCCATTAACTTCTTTTGCTTGTCGTCTCGTGGAGAGGAAGTAATTTTCTTCATGGAAATCTCATGTTTAACTTACTCTCTATGGGTGTGAGGGAGGAGTGGCAGTGTAGAGTTTATATCCCCGCTATATAGGAGAAGAAACATTCAACGAGCATAGAATTAATATTGTCAAAGTTTTATACCCATGGTAAGCAAGAAGAGCGCGCACCCTCTCACCCCATTCCACAAAAAGTCGTGGCGTATACCCACACGGTGAAGTTCTTCTACACCCTGTGTGCATGGGGTGGGTAAAAAGAGGGGTTGCTTCTTCAACTTTTCTCCCCACATTATGCGAAAATATGAGAAGTGAGATTAAAATGAGATGCTAAGAGATGAATTTATATGATGTAATGCAAATGTTCGCTTGTGTTTCCAACATCAAATTTTAATTAATAAATTTTCCTTCTTGTTTATTATACAACACAACATCAATTCTCGGGTGATTTTTATCCCCATCTCTGTGCATCTACACGGTGAATCTTTTTGGGTTCACCGACCTCTGTTTGTGTGTGTGATACCAAAAGGAAAAAAAAGAAAAAGGAAATGAGGGTGAAAATACTCTGTATGTATTGCGGGAGGGAAATTTAAACCACCCAAAAGCAGGGAGAAAAGTTCTTCAATAAGGAAGTTTTAGGAGAGAATCACTTTAGGTCTCCAAGATGCAAGCTCTGAACTTTTTATCAGCCAAGTGTGGGAAGATGCAATGTTTGAGAATGAGATTAAGGGTAGAGGTAGTGAAACATTCTTAGGTAAGATGCCATCTTACATGCACTGAATGCGTCTTTTCTACACACACAAACTTTCTTTATACTAAATTCCTTGTGTGAGACATGACACTCAATAAAGTTTACTCGAGTTGGAAACTTTTTGTAGTTAAGGAAGCTCTGAGTTTTACGCAGACACTCTGAAAATATTTTTTAAGGTATTAAAAATAAATTTTATTTGCGTATAAAATACGAAAAATTCTTTTTTGTTGGCCTTACGGATCTAGGATTAAGGACACGGCGAGGCCCTTGTTCTGTAATCTTTACCCAGCTGAAGAAAGTCTCATTCTTTCATTGTTAAGATTATTTTTCTTATTTTTTTTTAACTCTCAGATTTTAACCAGATATCTACTAAATATAATACCAAAATTATGTACATTTCAACAAAATCAACTCAAATACAATATCAGTGTCTTTGACATGAAGACATTTTCCAAGGAGTAGAATATCACAGAAGTTGGAATTTCATTTTTTTGCATTTTCAAAATCCAAAATGGCCGCCGTCCGCCATTTTGAACTACTGTCAACCACTTCCCTTACAGCTAGAGGTCTGAAATTTTAGTATGTTGTAGTGCTCAGTGAGATGTTTTCATCGATAACTCATACTTGAAAATCGGTCAAGCGGTTTAGCAAATATGGCGGTCTAAAGCAAAAAGTGTTTTTTCGATATAACTCGAGAACGGCTTGACCGATTTTGACCATCTTGGTATCAAATGAAAGGTATTGAGAAGCCCTACAACTGTCTAGAACATTCCAAGTTCCAAAAACATCCGCAAGAGGCGCTAAAATCAAAAACAAAAATTGCCTAACTTTAAGAGGCAATATCTCCGAATCCCGATCATCGATTTCCTTTAAATTTTGATATGTTGTAGCCTGACTCAATATCTTTCACCAGTCCGAAAATGAAGAAAATCTATGTCGCCGTTTAGAAGATATGGCTATTTAAAAAATTCTTGCATTTGAAAAGTTCTAAGAGCCATATCTCTTGAACCGCTTGTCTGATTTTGCTCAATTTGGTATCAAATTAAAGGTTTTGCAATTATCTACAACTTTTTAGAACATCAGAAACCTCTAGAACCATTCCTTCAGGACGAAAAATGCGAAAAACTCTTTTTGTGAAACAAAAATCTGCCATTTTGTGTTATAGATATGACATTGAAAATCATTGAAATATATGCCAAATTATAGCTTATTTCAAGACCTTTCCAAAACTAGTCAAGAAATTTCTGTAGGTCTTATAGAACCAGAGATATGACCATTTTTATGCCTCAAATTGATGAATTTTACCGAAAATCATTTCTTCATGCTTTTTAATACATTTGATTAATAACATTATGAAACATTAAAAAAACTTTTTCTAACGTAGAATAATTAGTCTTCATAAGCGTAGTTTTATCTTATTTTGTAATTTTGTAATTTTTTACATCGCATACTTTTATAGTATTTTTTTAAGTGAATCGCAGTAGCAACGATTTTTATTTCATTGTCAAAGCAAAAAACATTGAAAAAGTGAATCGCAGTAGCAAAGATTTTTTTTCATTGTCAAAGCAAAAAACATTGAAAAATAGTCAGCTGAAAAGTTGCGAAAAAGCGTGAAAAAGCAGTGAATAAGTGAGAAAAGTAGTTAAACTCAGTGCATTATAATGGAGGGATGCAGGAAAGAGAAATCAGGACAAGGAGGACTGCCAGCTAAAAGTCATTTTCGTCAAAGAAAAAAGGTAAGTTTTTCTAAAATAAAAATGTATCACGAATTCTTAGACATGATTGTAAATCAAATTTTCTTTCAAATAAAGTGATTTTATTAAAAGATTTTACACTAAATCAGTGATATTTTAATAGGAAATCATATAAAGAAATAATTTTTTTGATTATTTTTAATGATATTTGGGCAAAAGAATTAAGAAAAGTACTAAATATTTTGTGTTGCACAAAGATGACAAAATTCACAAAGTAACTTCCATGAAATTCCATGAAACCATGAATTTATTATTAGTTAGTATCATCTCTTTTTTTAACAATTTCCCGGCTTTTCTTCATAGTGTTTTATGTAAATGTTCTTTAAAAAAATGAAAAAGCACTTTTCTAAAACTTCTTCTTTTTAATTTTTAGCAGGTCAGGATGTCATGTCGACATCCACACAGCCTCTTTTCTGAAACAAAATTTAATCCTTTTCTTCTTCTTTAATTTAAAAGTTCTCAGTGAAAATGTTAATAAACATGGATAAATCGCTTTGCTCCAATATACCCCACCCTGCTTCGCGGGGATTTATTGCGCTGAATTCACCCGTTAAATAATCACTTGATATCAGTAGCCTCTGTACCAAATTTAATTGCGATCGGTTCACTAGTGTAGAAATGCGGAGCTGTACGGACGCGATATTCTTTATTTATTATATAGATTTTTTCTAATTTTTTTAGAACAATTGGAAATTTTTTAAGACAATTGGGAAAAATGTTTATGATATTTTTGAATTACATTATATCGTTTAATCACTTAATATGCTTATTATCTTTCTTAAATTAATTAATCTTTTATTGTTATTTCACGCTAAGGTCTTTAGGTTTATTGCCCTATGAAAGACGGTCGTAATAATTAAATATTCTATTCTAATCAGGAAAAAGTCTATTAAAGCACAAAAATGATTAAAAAAAATTAAAAGAAAAATGATTTTTTTTATATTTTTGGAATTGCTACCTATTCTGTGAATTAAATTGTGAAAATTGCCCACTTTTTGTCAGAAACCGTGATTAAATAAAATTTGATCATTTGCGACATTTTTTTTTTCATTTATTTGTCCCAAAAATGCCAATTTTTCTGTAATTTTCAGGGCGAAAATGGTCGTTGTGGTGCCAGGATTTTAGGAGCAGCATATTATTTGTGTTGCGCCCTAAAAACTGAAGACTTCCCGATCGTCTCGTGGTCGGGAAGTTCCCCTTGTGGGATCATAAATCAAAAAAATCAAAAAATCAAACATACACAAACAATAAAACATTCAAACAAATCTAAACACACATATACAAAAGCACATTTACAAAATAAAAACAAATATACAAAAATATATTTTAAAAAATTAATACAAACACGTATTATGAAACCTCTAAAATTGTATGGAGGTGGATTTAAAAAGAAAAAAGTACATGTATTTCAAAATAAAAAATACTTTGACAAATTAGGTATTGTAAAACCAAAAATATTAATGAGAGGATCTTTCTACCAAGATAACTTTGCACTTTTTGGTCCTATTTCGAACAATAAACAATGTACGGCAAATGCCATAACAGCAATAATTGCGTCACATTTGTATGAAATAAAAAATTGGAATGAAAAACTTATAAATAATATACTAATCGAAGGAGACAAACTTTATAATACAAATATTTATAAAACGAAAGAAGGTTTACTGAATGCTGAGGATATTATAGACAAAGACGACAAAAACATTTTTCTGTTTGGAAAGAAAATTACCCTAAATTGTATAACATCATGTTACGAAGAATTGCAGGGAGAATTTTATGGAAAATTTGAATATAAATCTTTTGAATATTCACTCAAATACTTTTTTAAGCATTTCACATATGGTGTAATTACATGTTCTAATTTAAGTGTAGCAATATTTAAACAAGACAATTTTTTTTATATATACGACAGTCATTCAAGAGGTGAATTTGGTCAAATTGTATATGAAAAAGGTAGAGCAGTCCTTTGTGGATATATGAATATTGATCATATATATAATATTTTGAAATACAATTTCTTTCATGGTAATGAAAATTATAGTGGTGAAAAATGGTTCACAATCACTCCTTTTGAAATATCAGAAAATGATATTGAAAAGGAAAGTGAAAAGAGTGAACAATTTGACACCACAATGTCAAATACAAACATAATTAATTCAATAAACGATACTTCTAACACACTAAGCTCAACAAAAGTTGTAAGTCAAACAGAACATTCAATGAGTAAATATATTTTGAAAAGGAAAAGAGAGCAACATAAAGTTTATATTAAAAAAGTACATGAAATTGAACGAACAGACCCAATTAAAAAAGAAAAAGACAATGTAAGAAGAAAGATAGAGCGAAAAATTGAACGAATGGATCCGAATAAAAAAGAACAAGACAACAAAAAACGAACTAAAAGACGTAAAATAGAAGAATTAGATCCAATGAAAAAACTAAAAAATAATAACAACAGAAAAGTGAGACGCAAAAATGAACGAAAAGACCCAGATAAGAAAGAAGAAGATAACTATAAACGAACTAAAAGACGTAAAATAGAAGAATTAGATCCAATGAAAAAACTAAAAAATAATAACAACAGAAAAGTGAGACGCAAAAATGAACGAAAAGACCCAGTTAAGAAAGAAGAAGATAACTATAAACGAACTAAAAGACGTAAAATAGAAGAATTAAATCCAACAAAGAAATTAAAAAATAATAACAAAAGAAAAGAAAGACATAAAATTGAAAGATCAGATAAAAATAAAAGAGATATTGAAAATGAAAAACGTAGAAATAGACACAAAAAAGAAAGAATTGACCCAAAGAAAAGGGCAAAAGAAAATCTAGCAAGAAAAATAAGACTTAAACTAGAACGTAAGCGAGCTAAAATAAAGAGTATTATAAAAATATTAAGATATAAAAAATCTATGAACAAGAAAACAAATATATTTGAAGATTTTAAATCAATTAAGGATAAACGTTTGATAACATTTTACAGAAGAAATATAAACACAAAAAGATTGAAAGAAAAATACAAGAAAATTCGAGAAATAAAGGATAAAAATAATGTAACTGATAATCTGCCTAAAAGCAAAGAAACATATGAAAAACTAATTATGCAATTTAGAAAAAATAAAACAAAATCTCTTGAAAAAATGATTAAAAAACCTCTAAAGAAAAAGTTAAGTAAATACATGAAACACAAAATAATTCAAATTAAAGACAAAAGTAAAACAATATTAGAATTTTTCAATGTAACTCGAAAAAAGGTTCCAAATTATGTTTGTGCATCTTGTGAAGGACTATTTTTTAAACATTCAGTTCAACTTTTGAAGATTGAAAAATGTAAATATCACGATAAGAATTATTTGGAGGAAATAAGTAAAATATCTGATTATTGCTGTACAACATGTTATAATTCTCTTAATAGAAACAAACTGCCCACATTGGCAACCAAAAATGGGCTTAAATTTCCAGAAATTCCACAATGTCTATTAGAATTGAATGAACTTGAAGAGAGAATGTGTTCACCAATTATACCTTTTATGACAATTCGTGAATTGAAGCATTACCTTTTGAATGCACAGAAAAGTTTGAAAGGAAGCACTGTTCATATTCCTGTAGAAGTTAATGATATGCTACAAGTTCTACCTCGAACGTTTGATAATATGCAAACCGTTCAGGTAAAACTACTAAGGCATTTAAAATATAAAAATCACTACATGTTTCAAACTGTTAGGCCCCCATATATTATAAGAGCTATGAAATATTTGGTAACAACACCTTTGTACAAAGAAAAAAATATTACACTAGATGAAAAATACGTAAATCTTAATGAAAATGTTGATGAAGTTAATTTTATTGTAGACCCCAAAGATGATGAAGTTAATATATATGATCAAGAAACACAAAAAATATTTAATATATATGACGCCGAAACACAAAACATATTTAATGTATATGATCTTGAGACACAAAAACTAAATGATGTATATGATAAAATAACACAAAAAATTATTGATATTTATGATGTGGAAACACAAAAAATAGAAAAAGAAAATTTAATTAAAAACACAATTGATTTGACACAAATAACAAATGAATTAAATAATAATCCAACTGTAGAACAAAATGTAAATGACTTAAAAAATATTTTGGAAGAAACTATTCTAAGAGATACAAATATATTAAAATTTTGGCAATTAGCCAATAAACAATTCCCTACAAATGTAATGCAAGATCTCCTTTATATAAATGCAGGAGAATTGCAACGGCAACAAAGAACTTATATAAAGAAATTTCCAAAAAATTGTAGAAACATACAAATACTATTTTTGAAGCCAAAGAATCAAAATGGTATTGGACATTATGTAACAACTTTACATGAAAATAGCATTATACACGTATACGACTCTCTATATTTGCAAAAGCTTGACCAAGATTGTATTCATTTTCTTACTGATATATACCCAGAATCTCTTGTAGATGGAAAATTGCAAATTAAATTTGAGAAAACATTTCAACAAAACGATAGCTTATCATGTGGAGTACATGCAATAGCTAATTCTGTAACCCTTCTCTATGATCTTAATCCAAGTCATATGTCATACAATGTAAAAGAAATGAGAAAACATTTGTACAATATGCTCTGTTCACATAAAATCACAATGTTCCCTGTAAATTTAGAAAAACAAAATGATGTACCAATGACAGATATTTTAATGACTAATTCACAAATTAAAACACAACCTAAAAATAAAAATACTGAAGATGACAGAGAAAAAATACTAGAAAATTGTTATCTTACAGATAAACATATATATGATTTTTGGAATCAAGCAAATGATGTATTTAAAAATAATGTAATGCAAGATATTTTGTTCATAGATGCTGAATCCCTTAAACAACAAGAAGAGTATATACAAAAATTCCCTAAAGATTTTAGAAATGTTCAAATACTCTTTTTGAAACCAAAATACGAAAATGAAATTGGTCACTATGTTACGACCCTTCACGAAAATGGCATAATATATGTATATGATTCCCTATTTTTGCAAAGACTCGATCAAGATTGCATAGCGTTTTTGAAAACTATATATCCAGAATCAATACAAAATGATAAAATTGAACTTAAATTTGAAAAGACTTTTCAACAAAATGATACTTTATCATGCGGTGTACATGCAATCGCTAATTCTGTAACCCTTCTTCATAATCTAAATCCAAGCAATATATCGTATAATGTTAAAGAAATGCGAAAACACTTGTATAACATGCTTAATTCAAAAACTATAACGATGTTTCCTATTGATTTGCAAAAAGAAACAGAAACTAAATCTCAAGATATTATTACAAGTAAAGTAACGAAAAATAATATTTCAGTTAAACAAGAAAATCCTGAAGAAGTACCGGATGAATTTGATCTTATAAATGAAGATATAATGATTCTTAATTTGACCGATATTGAAATAAAACAAGCTCAAATTCAAATGATGGCCCCTGGCATGAACAAACGTCCTGTTTATTCACGTACAGAAAAAAATTTGGAAGAATTGTCATTTATAAAAATTTATGGAGGTCATAAGATAGAAAATCAAAGTATTTCATATTCAAACCGCATTAAAGCTGAATGTAGAAATAGAGATAGAAGATGCGCAGATCCAACTAAAGTTCTTTATTCAGCTAATGAAAAAATGCAAAGATCCATTTTTAGTGCAGTAAATGTTTGTTTGAGAAAAAGTAAGAATGTCGAAAATATGACAGCAAATGATGCACTTACTGATGGATATTTGGATAAACTTAGAGAACATGATGATGGTTATAATTTCCTAAAAACTATTAATCTTACACCTGCTTATTGGGCATGGAAAAAGAATCTCCTTCTCCAAATGATAAAACAACTAGGGAAACCTACATTGTTTTTGACACTAACCATATCAGAAACGCGTTGTCCAGAACTCATTCAAGAACTTGCTAGACTCCAAGGAATGGATCTATCTCTTGAAGAAAGTATGTTCTTGAGTGAAGACATGAAAACACGTCTAGTTCGTGATGATCCCGTAACTTGCGCACGATATTTTGATGAAAAATGTAAAAATATTATAAAAATGCTGCAAATTAATCCAGCAAAAGAAAAGAATAGAATAGGTCCCTTTGGCAAACATTATGTAGTTGATTACTTTGTAAGAACAGAATTTCAAATGCGAGGAAGTGCCCATCAACATATTTTGTTGTGGCTAAATGATTTCCCACAAATTGATGAGAGTAATCCTGAATCTTTTGAAGAAGCAATTAAAATAATTGATCAAATAATTACTTGCGAATATAAAGACCCCGAAATTTTGCCATATATTAGAAGACAAATGCACATACATTGTAGTACGTGCTATAAAAAGAAGAAAGATAAATGTAGATTTAATTATCCAATTCCACCCCTTGATAAAACTGAAATACTTTTGCCAATAGCAAAAGAAGAAAAAACTGAAAAGATGAAAGAAAATTATCAAAAAATTGCAAATCTAACAGCATATTTTTCACATAAACATGAAGAAATGAGTTTCCCAGATATTTTGAAAAAACTTAAAATGACTAGAGAAGAATATATAATGGCTTTGAGATCTAATATTAAACGTTCACGCATGTTTCTTAAACGTTCAAGTAAAGAAGTAAATATAAATGCCTATAATGAAACCCTAATAATGTGTATTGAATCAAATATGGATATACAATTTGTTGTAGAAATTTTTGCTCTAGCTAAATATGTTGCTGATTATGTATCAAAAGCTGAAGCAGGAGTATCAAAAATGTTGAAAGAAATTAATGATGATACTAAAAAGCAAGGAAATGTTACATTGAGAGAAAAAATGTGCAAAATGTGTAATGGTATATGTAATTGTAAATTTATGTCAGCACAAGAAGCTGCTATGTCATGTCTATGTATGCCTATGTCAAGATGTAGTAGATCAAATGTTGTAATTAATACTAGACCAATTAATGAACGGGTCAGAATTTTGAAACCGAATGCACAACTAAAAAAATTGGATAAAAATTCCAAAAATATATTTGCTGAAAGTATTTTTGATAAATATAGTAAGCGAGATAATGAGTTGGAAAATGTAACACTCATTGAATACGCAGCAGATTATTATATGAAAAAGAAAACAGATGAAGAAGAAAACGATGATGATGTTTACAGAGTATGGAATGAGAAAAAAATCAAAAATTGTAATGTACAAGGGATATAAAGAATTTCAAGATCCCAATAATTATTATCGAGAACAAGTTTTGCTATTTTTACCATGGCGAAATGAAAAAGAAGAAATTGAAGATTGTGACTGTAGAATTAAGTATATGAGCAATAGACAAACCATAAATGCTGTAAGAAAGAAATTTTGTTACTTTAACGATGATGGTGTATTGACACAAATTATAAGAGATAGAGAAAATGAAAATGATGATGATCATGTCCCAGAAAGAGATAATCCTGTGGATTCTGATCAAGAAATTGATATGTTTCCCGATGAAAAAGGTGGTACCACTAGCAATAAAAAGGCATTTCAATATGTTTGCCCAGAAAGAATTCAAAAAGAAGATATTTGTAAAAATTTGCAACAACTAAATGTTAAACAACGTGAAATAGTAATGTATATTTACCAATGTATAAGAACTGGCAATTTACCACTAAGGATTTTCCTCTCCGGTTCAGCTGGTGTTGGAAAATCCAAAGTGATCAATTGCCTATATCAACTCATAACACAGTACTATGATAATTTGCCAGGTAGTAACCCTGAATCTATAAAAGTACTTCTAACTGCCCCTTCAGGAAAAGCAGCATTTTTGATCAATGGTATGACAATACATACTGCCTTTGCAATTAATAATACAAAATGCACAGACTCTTTGTCGCCTGATGCAGCCAATACAATTCGATCAAAATTGAAAGATGTAAAAGTACTAATTGTAGATGAGATATCTATGGTAGGTTCAAATATAAATTCTAAAATGGATAATAGAATGAGACAAATATGTGGCGTAAATGAAAGTTATGGCGGAAAATCTGTCATATTTGTAGGAGATTTGAAACAATTGAAACCTGTAAAGGATAAATACGTTTTTGAGAAAAATCTATTGCATACCGATGCTGAATTTGTTGATTATGAGGAACGAAATGTACTATGGGAAGAATTTAAGTATTATGAATTGACTGAAATTATGCGTCAAAAAGATGATTTGTCATTTACTGTAGCACTAAATAATTTGGCTAACGGTACAATGACAGAAGACGACATAAAACTAATTCAATCAAGACAAGTTGAAAATGATGATAAAGTACCCTTAGAAGCTATAAGGCTATTTTATTATCGAAAACATGTCCGAAGCTACAATAATAATAAAATTGAAAATTTCCCTGGTGACCCTCACTTATCAGTAGCTAAAGATAAAGTATTAGAATCAAATACCACAGATAAAAAGGCTAAAGAAGATATACTAGCCAAAGTTGCAATTCAAGACCCAGAAAAAACTGGTGGATGTATGTATGAATTGAAATTGAAAATCGGTATAAAGTATATGGTTATTAATAATATAGATGTTGAAGATGGACTAGTTAATGGTGCAACTGGTACTCTTCGACATATAACTTTCAATCCAACCGATAATTCAGTTCACACTGTTTGGCTAGAATTTCCAGAAGATAGAGTAGGAAGAAAATTAAAATGTCAAGCTCGCTTTCAGAGCTACCTCACAAAAAATAGTCTTCCAAACAATCTTGTTCCAATTGAAAGACAAGTAATAACATTTGATTTTTCAGAAAAATCAAAAACTGTTATGATTGCTAGAAAACAATTGCCACTAATACCAGGTGAGGCCGTAACTATACATAAAAGTCAAGGGCAGACATATAATTCAATTTGTATTGACTTTACAAAAGGAGAGCTGCTAAATATTAATCTAATTTATGTTGCATTTAGCAGAGTTGTATCACTATTAGGTTTGTTTATAATTGGCAAATTTAAAGTACCAAAAGCCCAAGGTGAAGATCACCCAGTTCAGAGAGAAATGAAAAGATTGAAAAATGAAAAAATACTTGAAATTCCTATGCAAAAGATTATACATGAAAATAAGGATAAATTTAAAATTTGTTATCAAAATATTGTATCCCTAAATAAACATTTTAATGATGTAAAATGTGACATTTGGTACAAAAACTTTGATATAATTGTACTCTCAGAAACAAAAACTATAAAAGATATTGATGTACCAATTTTGGAAAATTATAAAATTATCTATAGATGTGATAATGAGATTCAAAAAATTGGAGGACTACTCTGTTATGTAAAGAATGATTGTAAAATTGAAATTAAAATCAAATCTGAACAACTTTACTCAAATAGAGAAAAAGTTTTCAGTGTCACCCTATTCTTAATTGAAGTCGATAATAATTTGTCAATAATCACTGGATATAAATCACCACAAACTCCATTTGCAAAGTTTAAGAATTCATTTGACAATTTGTACTCTCAAATTGCAAATCAGTCTGAGGTGATAATAATGGGTGATTTTAATTTTAATGCTTATGAAGGAAAGGAAGACAAGAATTTTGTAAAACTAATGAAAGAATATAATTTAAGCAATCAGTTGGATCCCAAAGGATCAACAACAAAGTGTGACAATCAGTTGGATATAATTTTTGCAAACACTGTAAATCCTATTGTCACAGGAATTTATGAAAGTTACTTTTCAGACCATAAGCCTGTATATTGTATGTTAGGTATATAATTTAAAAACTAATTATTGTAAAACAAAATTGTATGAAAATTGTAACAGCCATAAAAAGCTGCACCAAATATACAACCAGTGAAAGGACTTTTCCACCGTTTTGTCCTGGAGGTTGGTAGCCAACGCTAAGACGGCGGTGGACGCATGAGAATCTAATAAATGAATTAATAAAAATTATTCTGTATTTTATTGTTCTCCACTTTTGGCATTTTGAATTTCACTAAACTTAAAAAATACTCAACTGTTCATCTTCTAATACCACTCACAAAAGAAATACAACGCATAAACTGACCCCTCCACGTTGTGGTATACCAACTCTAATAACTGGACGCGTTATGATTGACTTTTCTCTGTAAGACTTTTCCTTCACACGCGAAAGGAGAAAATGCGAGAAGAGTGTGGAACAAGATGAGGATGGTTGTGAAGTATTTTTCCTTCTTTTCGGTAAAATAAACTTTAGTTTGTCAGTGAGTCGAACAAGAGCGTTTTTGCTTCTGGAGATTCCCTGCAACAGACTTTTCACAGTGCCACGAATGCCATCCAGAAGTTTTCTTCAACTACCTCCTCCGCGTACTGTCTTCCAAAACGTGTACGAGGGAGGGTGAGAAGGGGGTGTTTTTCGGCATGGCGGGAAAAGATGACGAAAGGCTGCACAAGACGGCAACGGGTATGGGGTGGAGAAAGAAAAAGCCATTAAAAGTTTTTCAAATTAAATTATTACCGTAAATACGATTACCGTTTCTGGCATACGGTGGTCTGAGGAAAACTTCTGACAGACGACAAACTCAAATGGAATTGTCCAGGACGGGGAAAATGGAGGGGGGGTTTTCTTGGAAAAATCAACCCATTTACACTCCCTTTCTTTCTGCATGACTTAAGAAAAGTCCAATTGCCAAGAATTCTCAGGAAAAAAAGGCCAAGAAGAAAATAAAATGAATAATTTGCAGAATATTGCCAAGAAAGTATATAACATCAAAGTGATGTGGAGAATGAATTGAAAATTATTCCTGAAAGTTAAACTTAAAACAAAATTAATGCATAACTCTTGCTAATTGTCCGTGAAAACTGTCACACTACTCGACTAAATTTGCCAACAACTGCCAGTTTATAGTCAGAAAGGAGTGAAAGTTCTCGTTTAAAATGATACATATGGAGGTAAATTTAATGAGTCAAATTGGAATTTTGACGAGCAATTTTATTTTTCGTTTTTCAGATAAAATGCACTTTATGGCAAATAATAAAATAACTTATGGTATGAGAAGTAATGGTGAGATTTTATTTCGTGCGCCATTAATTTGTGTCAAGGAAGAGAATATTGCATCAAAATCTTGGGAATTTAGATGGATTTGGTATTTAAAAGCTCATTAAGAAGTTATATGCTAGAGGAGAGAATATTTCTGTGGTCTAGGTGTTGTGAAATCATTGACTTTATAATGCATACAGTCAGACAAAGGAGCTATGCTGGTGCAATGTAACTCTTTGCCAAGAGATGTCACTAATAAATTCAAGATTTATTACTATGTATGCAGGGGGGGGACATCTGCGAAAAATGTTGGTTACACTTTGAATTGTCTCTTTCTCATGGTCTTTGTCGCGCGCTAAAATGGCGCGATGCACGAAACAAACAAACCCAAGGGCCGCACTCACTCTTAAAAGGGAAAAATTACGATTTTTTTTACTTTCACATATAATGTATTATAATAATTCTGAAATTTAATTTGTAACATATGTTGAACATTTTTTATAATTTTATGTACGAATGTGAAGAACTGAAAGATTTTTTTTAAAAGCATGTTTGTGGAATAAAAAACTCCTTTGAAATAGCTAGGCATTTTTTTTTAAATTATTTTTATTTTTGTAAATTTCGTGCAATTTTTGTACATTTTCAATTTCTATTCTAAAATAACTTACGTATATAATATTTCATTGATTTACTTGTATATATTATATATAGGAATAAAAATCGAAGGATTTTCATGTTGCTTAGGGAAATAATGGTTCCCTGGAAATGTTATAGGAATATGATAATAAGTGATGCGCTGTTGATAAGACAATTTATTTCTTGAAGATTTTCGACAAATAAAATTGGCAATAGCAGTAATGTTGCTTAAGATCCAATGTGGTGGTGTGATTTTTAACACACCTAATACTCCAAATACCAACATCGCCCAGTAAAGAAATTGGTTCATTTAAAAATCTTGGAGAGATTTGCAGTTCTATTGCAATTTCAGGAGAAATTGATGATTATTCATTGTGAATTTATTGGATCCAAATAACTTTAGAAAAAAATGTAGGTAATCTTCATGTGTAGAAAGCTGATTTCCAAATTGTTTGCTCAAAGTTTGCGTATCCCTTAATCCGTCATCAGCAATCTCAGAAGATGATGCAAAGGGAAAGATCGATGAAACGTAGAAGCTGCTAGTCCACATGATTATTCGCAACCACTTTCATTTCATTACTAATTTTCATTAGTCCCTGTAGCCCTGTGGGATGCTGTGATATTGCAGAAGATGTGAGAGTAAAGGTGTGAAAATAGTTGAACTGCCAAGATGAGTTGCCGGAACTTCACTGATTTTCAAAATGTATAATTCGGTGGCGGAATTGCCGGAGAGATTTTTTGTCGTTGAAATTTCGCAAAATTTGGCAGGAACGAACCTTAGCAAAAATTGCGACTGTGACAGTGATAAAGTTGGTGAAATGTCCAATGTAGTTGCAAAAATGCATAAGATCATTTTGATATGCGTAGTTTTGCATTGAGTTTATCACATAATTCACCATTGTAGGCAATTTTATTTTTAGTGGCTTCAATGGCCCATTTTCTTCCTCACTCTCTGTGGTAGTTTCTGCTGTTTCAATGAGCTTCCTGAGGTATAGCTCCGTAATTTTGCAGATGTCTAGGATAAAATGTGTAGGGAAGACCTCCACATTTTGAATATTGTCTCCTTCTTCATTCTCACCAAAAGGATATCCTCTCGCGGAATTGTCTTGCAATACGTAAGGAAGACAAGATTCACATTTTATTTTCTTACGCAGTAAGACTGCCACCTTTCCTGCAGCGTTTTGGAGCGCTATATTTTGCAATGGTGTCAATTTGTCTTCTCCATCCTGAATTTCAATTTCTTCCCAAATGTCATCTACATCAGCGTTTTCCTGGTTTCCCTGAAAAAACAAAAATTTTTTGATATCCCTTAATTAATCCCACTCTCTTTTACAATTTGATAATAATTTAAAAAAAAAGAATCAAAGTTAAAAAAACAATACCACAAAGAATTACCTCTGTTACGTCTGTGATCCTCATATTGTTATTTATGTTATTAATGATCTTCGTTGCTTCCAGATCCTTTGCAATGTCGGGTCTTTTGTAAAACTATATCAAAGAACAAAGAAATAATAAACCACATAATTTACTAAAACTTATAGAATGAAATAGAAACCAAATCAATTAAGCTTTAGCTGATCTTTTTTGATGTCTCGTGAGTTTTGAGGATTCTAAACTTATAGTGCAATTGATATGCTAAATTATTTTAAATTCAATTCTAATCAATAATTTAGAATGTATGAGTGACTCACGCATTTTTATCTCTACCGATCCCAAAACTCCTCTTCATAGAAAAATAGTCTATTCAAGTAGGTTTTTCTTTTAAACGGTGACACATTTTTTTTTAATTTTCGGACTGGTGAAAGATATTGAATCCTTCTACAACATATCAAAATTTAAAAGATTTGCCTAATGGGGTTTCGGAGATATTGCCCCTTAAAGTTAGGCAATTTTTGTTTTTGTTTTTAGCGCCTCTTGCGGACATTTTTGGAACTTGAAATGTTCTAGACAGTTGTAGGGCTTCTCAATACCTTTCATTTGATACCAAGATGGTCAAAATCGGTCAAGCCGTTCTCGAGTTATATTGAAAAAACACTTTTTGCTTTAGGCCGCCATATTTGCTACACAGCTTGACCGATTTTCAAGTATGAATTATCGATGAAAACTTCTCACTGAGCTCTACAACTTACTAAAATTTCAGATTTCTAGCTATAAGGGGACTGGTTGATAGTATTTCATCATGGCAGACGGCGGCCATCTTGGATTTTTAAAATGCGAAAAAATGAAATTTTACACCCACATTTCTATAGAAAACTTAAAACCAGAAATCTCAGTTGCCGTTCTAAAGTTATAAGGCGAGAAAAGGCCGGGTGAAAAATTTTCAACCACGGATGTTTTAAACGTGCTCATACCAAGTTTAAACTCAATCTAAGGAGATCGATTTTTCTAGCGATTACAATACTTGGTGTTCATCATGAAGTAGAACATTAACTAATACTTGTAGAGAATACTTATTACTTACGCGAAAAAATGTATATTTCTTCCTCCTCTGCCACCTTCTGCCCATGATGAATTTGGGCAATTTATAACGCAGCACTTCATTAGATATTCTAAAAACTGCTTACAACGCTTGCACTAATGAATTTGCATCAATCAAATAATCACAACTGAAAATTGCTGTTGATAAATTTAATCAAAGAACAAACTTCACTCAAAATGTGATGTAGAATGTGACAGACTGAATACAGCAAATTCAGAGAAAAGTGAGAAACATTGAAATCTATCACACTGCTGACGTGTTTCTTCGTGGTTTTTGATTTTTAGAATAATTTTGAAGTGCAGAAAACCTGTGAAATTGCATAAGAAAAAAAATATGATTAATTTTTGTGTAATGTTTGTGAAGAAAATCATTAAAATAAACGGATCGTCTCCTAAGTTCGTCTCTGGTGAACATTTTGTAAACAATCTTAGGCCGGAAGAGGCAATTTTTGGAGCCTGTGTCCAGAAAATTGTGAGGGTGTCCGGAATTAGTTTTGGATCCAGCGGATTCTATAATTGTTCTAGATTAGTTCCATAGCACGCTGATCCCGTTCCATGAAGTATTTCCGGAGAAAACTTACCAGAAAAATTGACTTCCTTTGCCTCATCATCCCAAAATGTTAGTAGAAATTCACCACAAAACACCTCACAGAGCACTTTTTACACCTCAAACTATCATTAAGTATCATCTAAACTCGATTTAGATAGTTAAAAATTAGCAAAATTGTGAAAAAAATATAAATTTTATTAAACATAAACATTAACCTCAAAATGTAATTCAGTGCGATAGGGATAGATATATACACGGTCGACTTTTCTTCATAGACAAGAAATTGTTTGAAAATAAGGTAGATGTCCCCCCCCTGTATGTATGTCTCTTTACTCTTTTAATTTAACCCTTTTTTGGAGATTTCAGCTTATGTTCAATGTATTGAAATAAATGTGTCCTTTGAGCCACTGAAGAAGAGCCACTATTGGGCTCAAAAGCTTTGGCATAAATTGCTGCTTTTCCTTGGGTGAACGGGAATTTTCCTCTGACGAACACCGGAAGCCTCTTACAATAACATCGATACGTCAGAAAAAAAAAGAAGAAAATAGATTTCAGCTAGCTTCAAGCCTTTAATAAAAGGATATAAGAAAGCATTTTATTTTAATAGAAATCAGGATTAAATTCGAAAGAATCTAACAACAACAGCGCCATTCATTTGAGGTGACCTAAATGCAAAACTACAACTTTTTTGCAAACTAACATCGCACAGCTACTCCACTACAAGGAAAAATTTCCATCAAAATTCTTTTACCTCCCAAAATTCAATAAAGGAACTCTGGGGCACGTTGTTTAAATTCCTAATTTGATTTTCCCATTAAATTAAACTTCCACATTTTTCTCATCCCTTTGATGCGCCATCGAAAATTGCGAAAATTAATGGAAAATGCTTCTTTTGAGTGAAATTTTCAATCGTCTGGATCAACCTGAAATTTTGGGCTGTATAAAGACAAAATTGTGTGTGTGGGGGGAAGGTGCGGGGGTGGGGTTTTGAGACTCTGTGTGCGCATAGAGGCATTACAAACATACCCACAGTTGGAGCATTTAATGATAATTGACAGAATTAATGATGGGTAGAGACAGACGGTGGAAGCACAAAACACTCGCAATTTCTCATTGCAGAGAGTTTGCTTGGGTGCTTTGCGCCTTTCTGTGTTATAGAACTCACGGTTTGTATATTGTGTATAATAATGTAGTGAATTAATCCATAATATTAGCAATTAAATGACTAACTCAAGTAATTACTTGAGTGAGCAGGGGGACGGTTAATTAAAATCCATTTCGTGTCTCACATCTAATTCTACTTAATCGTTTCACGCGCGCGAGTTCTATCTCGTCTGTCTTATGGTAATAATTATGTATATACAGTATAATATAATAATATATAAAATATTGCGGGACCTACCTTGAAGAGATTCTTGCTACCTCTTTTCCTTTTGAACTCTATTGAAGCATATATTATGGAGCCTCGTGGTGGGGATTGTTTTTTTTCTTTTTGTATAGATATACTTTATTGCTCTTAAAAGTCGATAATATTGCAATGAAGTTGATTCTCTTTGCGCACAGTGTGCTAAAGTACTCTTTCTCTATATTACGTGCAATTCAACGTAATGAACTGAGAATTAAAAGCACGGTGAATTGTATGGTTTATCTTAACTATTATTTCTCCTTTTGACTTTTTTTCTGCTGGCTTCCTTCTCTTCACGCTATTATTTCTTACTTTAGCTCTCTTTTGCGATAAATCTCAAGGGTTTTTATATGTATACAGTACATTACATATATATAGTATGGAACTCTGGTGCAATTGTATAAATTTTTCAATCGTACCACCATCGTCTCACTGTTAGGAGCTCTATGTGCAAGTTCTTTTAAACTCCACAATCCCTCTCATCTCTCTTTCATGTTCACTCTCTTTTGCTATGTGGATTTTATATTGAATTTTCTTCCTAAAGGCGACACGGTACAAAGAGAAGGGGGAGGCAAAAGCAGTGGAGGTCGAATAGAAAAGCCAAAGCGAAGACCCGGAGATGTGAGGATATGAGATTGCATGCGGAGGATATCGGCCAAAGTGGAGAAGTTTCTTAAGAAGTCACCCAAAGTGGAGCTATGTGGAGAAGAAAAACTAAAAAAAAAGGGCGGTGTATGCGAAGAGAATTGAGAGGGAAAAACGTGGGGTGAGGTGAATGGGTAGTCAATTCGTATTATTATTATTGACCGTGTTTGCTGCTGTACGGCTGCTGGCTGTATTACTTCTTGCTCGTGGTGTGTTTAATTGCAATGTTTAACGAGATTGGAGCTCAACTCACACTTGGGCATGAAGTACAACAAAAAGTCGTTTGTAAAACGTCTCTCCTAAGCTTGCAGTTTTGCTCATAGCACCCATGATATTTTATATGTATGTAGGTATATAGTAGCTCCACGCTAAATATCTCTTTCTCTCTCTTTCTTCTTTACTCTATATCGCCACATATATAGTGCTAATTGCATTAAATGACCGAGCAGTGAACTTTATAAGTGGTTTCGTGCAATATAAACCTAAATCAAGTCATTTAATTACATTCAACTCCACCAAGACCCTACTGTTGTGCTGTAGGTTGGAAATTTTCACTGTTACATATAGATGTGCGAACACATGTATTTGAAAAGTTTAAGGACTTGCAAGATTGTTTGAGATTTAATTTTTTTATTGTAGAAAAGGGGTATGAAATTTAATTTTGTCTTTACGGTTTTGTGAAAGGAATTTTTAATAAGGATATATCTGATTTCCTTAAGAAGTTGTCTTAAGAAATGACCAAAGAACTCAATAAGAACTTTTGGAATTTATTACATAATTAAATTGCAGATAAATACAAAAATTATTGGATTTTTTTTAATTTAAAATTCTAATTTTAAAAATCAACACTAAATTGTTCCATCAATTCCACTTACGTTCAACTGCACAAGACCCTAAGAAGATTATTAAAACATTCTTAAAATATCTAGAACACCTTTTCCTTCGCTCCCTCCCAGCTATTTCCCTCCTCAACATTCCCCACATAAAAAAACTCCTCTTGCAAAATAGAATAATAAAGTGGGTTGGAATAGGGAATTAAGAGTTATGCAAGTTGAGAAATTTTTGTACTCACATGCAAATATAACGTGAAAAATGCAAAGAAAAAGGGAAAACATGAAGAAAATTGCAAAATGTGAACAAGAAGGATTGTGGCGAGAAAATGTGAAGACATAAAAGTTATAGGCATGAGGTTTTAATGTGCTTAAATGTACCTACTCAATTGAAGTGCACAATGTTGATCACTTCAATGGAATAATCTTTTGTACATGCGTTGGTGAAGCCCTACAAAATAGCGAAGGTAAAATGCGGAAAAGATGGGAAATGAGACACACGCCGAAAGGATTTCCTTCGAGCATGGAAATCCATCTCACTAAGGCTATTATGGAAAATAACATGCAAGTACAAAACCGCGAATAATTGCATGCTAAAAATCGATTAGTGGATTACATGGTAAAGACGTGCAAATTGAGTTGTGAAATTGGTGCCTTTTTTTTCTCACACATCGCTCTCTCACAGTGTAGAAGGTGAGCAAGAAACCTCATATGTGTAGCTTGCAAAGTGTGCCTCAAATCAATATCTTTCGATTATGGTGTGAATATCTATCTTAAATTACTCCTGCAGTCAATGTGGTTTGGAATGCACATTGAATGTGGTTGAAGTGATAATTAATTCGATAGTAGTGTGATATTAATCTTTCATTCATGGGAGGAGCGCTTATTAAATTAAACAGGCATCAGATAGAAGAGAGGTAATAAAAATTAAATGGAAATGCGCACCAAAGAGAATGTTGAGAAATTTATTCAATTTACTTTTAATCTGAAGTTTGATTTTTATTTAATTTGTTCGTTTAGCTCATAAATTTAACGTTGAATTGAGTTTAAAAGATTTTTACTTGATGAAGAATCTTTCATTTTTGATGGAAAATAATTAAGAGCTTTCAGTGGAGGCGCCTGGTAATACCATGCGCCTCCATTGTACCTTCAAAGAATTTTTTTTTTAATTGAACTTTCTCTTTCCTTTTTCTTTCATAATTATTAAATTTAATAAAGCCAACTCTCTAGAAAAATAAATTTTCTATAAGGAAATTGTCACAAAAATTTAACGTGCAAAAAATTTCAAAAGCAAAACGAACTATGTAGCAGCATAAAATATAAACATAAAATGAAGTTCTCAAAACACACATCATTCCTTTAATTAATTCTCCTTTCACCAACGTAACCAAGAAGCAGCGGTAAGAACTTAATAGGGGTACGATTACGATGTTCTTATATACAAGTTCCCAAGTGAGTTATGTTTTTCGTACCGGAAAATGCACTTTCGTCTCACTTGGCAGAAAATCCACCGTTTCAAGCATATATACTACACCCCAAAGTGCTCGATGAAAGGATGCTTTTCGCCTTTTTTTTGCCTTCATCCTCTCTACTTTCTCAAGTGTACTTTGAGGGGGTCGCTTGGAGGAGAGCTGAAGAAAGAGAGAACTCAAAATTGCAGCCACACAATTGTGGAGTTATTTAGTGTGTGAAATCGGTACAAATTCCCTCATTTTCAATTAACTGAATTATAGGAGAAAATTCTCAAGTGTGAAAGAGTTGTTGGATGTGATGTGTGAACAGACACCCTGTTTTCTGCACGAATTAACACCCAAAGTGGTTGCCATTCCGATGCTATATAGTGCCGTGAGGCGAGATAAGAGAGATAGAATTTCACAATGTACCCATTGTTCTGTCGCCCAGGAAGAAAAGTGGAGCTCGTGACAAAGTGCAATGAAGAAGTAATGTGTATATATGGATGTATGTTGGAGGGAAGTGCTCAAAGAAAAGAGCCACAAATTTGAAACGAAAAAGGGGAGAAAAAAAGGGAAGCAGTTGGGAAGTTACACGAGGGGGCGAGGGTAAGCATGGGTGAGCATCTTGACTTGCTTGTTGGCACCACACTATACACAAAACATCTCAACATGTCAGATACCGATGGTGAAGAATAAATCTCGATGATATGCTGAAAACATTCACATAATCATCGAAGAAATCTCCTTCTGACTAAATATTTGTCCATATGAATATTTTTGTTCTTCATCTCTTGTATTTTCTCGTGTTGTGAGATTATCATCCATTGGAAGCCACACATATCTCTCTTTTTCCTCCTCAATATTGTATGTGTACACCCACAGAGGATATATAAGCAACATCAATCTCCCACGCTACCAGTGTTTTATTATCCCATTTATACCATCAGCAGATTTGCCACTTGAGTGGTTTAACATGATCTCGACATAAATGTGTATAATACCATCGACTATATCTAACTCCTCTCCTCTATTTCTATCTCCTCTGTACGGTCTCGGAAATATCTCTAATGGAGAAGGGGATTTCGTTTTCTCTTATAACATTGGTGGACGTATAAAAGAGGAAAACTGAGACATACAGAACAGGAACGAAAGAGAGAGAAATTTCGGTGCAAAGGCAAAAGTAACACGAACTTCAAATCTACAAGGGATAATCATTCCCGTAATAGGGTACATATATAGCAAATTTTATTCGTACAAATTGCTTCACGCTATATTGCCAAGAAATTCCCAAGTTGAGTCCAAAGAACTCTTTGGAAAATATCTAAGAAGAGATAGTGGAAAAGATAGAGAGGATATGCATTGAGGATATTCTTATCTCTCACAGAATGTCTCAGTACCATTTGCATTGATTTTATGGCTTTCACTCGAAGAAATGTGAAAGTCAATGTAACGATTTGACGATAAAATGCTAAAATCCAACTGGCAAAAAGAAGAATTTCCATTCATTGAAATGCATTTTTAAAGTATTGGCATTTTCAATAAATTATTTGCTATTAAATGTTCTTTGGAGACAGAAAATATTCGTTTCGTCCTTTGCGTCCTTGGAAAGTTCTTTCAGAACATGATAATTCTTCATTCTTCACAGGGTTTTTAATTCATCATGAATGACTGATAACCTTATTTTATAGCTTAAATTCCCTTAATCCATAATTCAATTAATATAGAAAATATCAATATTGCATAATGATTAGCCCCCCAGAAATTCCCTTTTGCCTTTTTGTTTTGAAACCCACAAATAGGGATTTAGTGGAAAACTTCCAACAAACATTGAGTCAATATTTCCAAGAGTTGTTGTCCATTTTGGATCATATAGCACGTGACTTGTGCAAATATTGATGCTTCCCAGTAAATGATTAGCCCCTGGAGCACTCAAGAAGCTTCCCGATCATGTGGGAGGAAAAAGGCAGGAGAGAGGAAGCTAAATGGAATGGGAAGTCATCTCAATATTGTATCTTCTCCATTGTATATTGGGGAGTATTATTGTGTACATTGTGTTTGAATTGTCTGCTTCAATCGCGTGTACAAGATTATACTTTTTCCTCCTGGCTTTAAGTGAACGCGCACATGACTTCAGAGGGGTGTATGTGGGGGTAAAAATATTCAATATGTTCATCCCCTTTGAATGGGATGGGGTGGGTGTGCTTTTTTCTGGAATTGCGGGGAAACATGGAAGGAATATTTATTTTAGGAGATCCCCAAAGAGGAAGGAAAAAAATCAATAAATTCCACCTTATTCCCTTTTTTCCATTTTCCCAATATGTGCTATATATATTTGTATTATTGTAAATCTATTCTTTGCTCACTCATCCATTTTCCCTTCATTCTTGCATCTCACACAGCCCCCTCCTACTGCGTCTCCGTCGCAACTATATAGGTATACATACATAGAATTCTGGGGGATGAATGGGGATGGTGGGTTGGGGTTGACATATCCTTTCCGGAGGGGGGAAGTTTGAGGAAGGATTTGTTCCATATCAATGGGTGCTCAGATTCAGTCTCTTCCTCGGTATGGATTCCCACCACCCCCTAGGGCGCGCCCTCCGATATTAGACACCGACAATGGGGGGATGGATTGTTTTGTGTGTGTTCGATGGGAAAAGTGAGTAGCTATGAGAGGAGGAAGCTGAAGTGATATCAATTCTTGTTGGATGGATTATTCTATCAGTTATTTTATGTACACACATTCAATATAAAGCCACATGAATGGGGATCACAAGAGGGCTTCGAGTGCATGCGAATGATTCACCAAATTACTCAGCAGAGGGCAAATCAATCGTTCGTGTGAATTGTTTTATGTCCATAAGGATATTTTTATCTATTATGATAATACGTTAGCGTGATACATATTATTATCATCTTGCCAATGGCAATATCTCTCTTGCAACCCCACACAGGGAGAGAATGGCAGAGAGATAATTTCACCCGGGGATAATATTAATTTATTATTTATTTTATACGAAAACATATAATATGTTTTATACGCACATACCCGGAGATATATAGCTGTAAGGGTAGGCTCATAGTCATGTAGGCACACACAGAAAAAAAATAAAGTGTGAGGAGAAGTACATTAAATCTTTATGTTTTATGTTTGGCTGTTTCACATAAAATAAATTCACGATATAAAATCCCATAAATGTGTTTTGTCTGTAGTACCATCACCAATGTCGGGAGAGATTTCATTTCACCGGAGAGAAGGGTGAAATGTATTAACGCATAATATGTTCGCATAACAACGTTAAATGTTTGTGCTCGAAAATAAATTTCTAACGAGATATCGTAAAAATGTTATTAGCAAAATCATAGCACAGGGAAGATGCTTTTCGGGAGGGAAGGGAAGGGAGGGGGGATTTGGGAGGTAGTGAAGAAAAAAAGAAGAATGGCACACAAGAAAATTTTATTGAATGTGGTGAGCTTGCAGGGAAATTTCCCTTTTACTACTTATGCGACGAAAAATAAAAGGCAATTTTTGTTGGCAAAAGTAAAGAACTAAAAAACTAATAAAGAGAATTAATGAAGAATTGGATCCTTTTTTTTATTTATTTAAATGAAATTTTCATTTTTATTGAAAGGGAAGAATTAATAATGTTCAATATTAAAAAATCAAATGTAATTAAATTGAAACATTAATATTATTTTCATATTCATGCACGATATCAAATATAAAACTTTTTAATTATTTTTTATCGTCATGTCTGTGTAAAATGAACCCCGTGTATATGAAATATTAAATTCAACTATATTTAAATAATTAATTGGAATTGAATTGTATGTAATTTATTAAATATTTATTTTTATAGAAAACGTGTTCTGTCTCTGCAATAGTTTCTATTTTACCCTAAATAAAATCAATTTAATAGAATAATAGAATATAGAATAGAATTTTTATAAAATTCATAACAAAGTGAATTTATTTAATTTAAAAACGGACAAAAACAATAAATCCCACCTGTCGTGTTCACACCTGAATGTAATCAACTGTTGCAGAATTTTATTAAATTCAAGCAATTCTCTGTAGAACAAAAATTCATTACCCAAATTATTCTTCAGAATTTCACTTCCTTGACTTATGGTCTTGTGGATAAAAGCTGACTTCCCCCTTTGTATTTTGCCCAAAAAAATTGAGGTTGAAGATCACCCGGAAGGTGTGAGAAAAAAATCCACCATGATACCATAAAGAAAATAATAAGGGGCGAAGCTTTTGCACCGAAGAAGACGCAAAAAAAGCGCGCTGCTTGATTTATAATTCACGAGACGATTTGTGTGCAGAAGATTTTCTTCTCTCTCTCATCTCACGAATGTCGGAGCATAAATTGGAGTTGAGGAAAGTTTTTTTTTTTCATCTCATGCCCCGACGCTCTGTACAAATCTAACGCAATATTTTATTCATTTAATATCCCGTTAAAATTCTTCACGCAAATTTTCTTCGCGCGCACAAAAGGCAAAACTGGGCGGGAGGTGAATGGCGATGAGGCTGGTGGATTTGTACACGAACCGAAAACGGTGTGAAATCATTGCTTCTTTATTTGAAATATCACTTCTCGAGGAGTAACAAATCTCCGTGCAAAGAGAATGTGTTTTTTTTTTTGTTCTTTGCCACTGCCTTTCGACGTCCGGGAGGTCTTTCGTGGATATTTCTTACGTGATGGTGGAGAGGATAAGACGGTGGTTTGGTTTATTTGAACAAAATAATAAAATGGTAATTTGGAATGGCTTTTCCGGTAACAATTTACTCATCCACCTACACGAGGGATGTTTTTTTCCGCACACACCCAGCTCCTCATTCTTAACTTCAATAACAATAAATAAAATGAAAATCTGAGTGGAATTCAGCTTGCAAAGTCCGCATGATTGAGGAGCTCTTGCTCCAAAAAAAAACGAGATGAAAGACCGAACAAATCCATTTTGCTTCAAGTGGTATATTTTTTGCTTATTGACGCTTGAGAGATGATCTGAAGAGAAAATATGGGTTCTTTGGGGAGGATTTTTTTTTTCCACAGCCAAAGGTTTTTTCTCCACTTTACCTTCTTGGAGTCGCCTTGGGGGGAAAAGGGAAGAAAAAAAAACACGCAGAGTCCAGGAAGGAAAAAGTCGTGAAAATATTATTTGAACATCATTTCATGTGATGCAATAAAAATTCCACTCAATTTTATTTTGATGCTTTTTCCTCATTTCCACACATAAACCACATTTCCGTCTTTGAGCCCTCCGTCAATGGGGTTCGAGAGGGTTACACACACAGCACGACGATGCCAAAAAACCTCAAAGTTTTCCTCGTCATGGATCACTTTTCCATGTTTGCTTCACCAAACTTTGCGCTCATGAAGAATTTTAGTGGCACAGAAAGGAGATTATTCGTTTTTCTATTGGAAAGGCTCTCATGTGAGAAAAATTGTTCGAAATTCTTTAGATTTAGTAGAATTTAAAGAGATTTCTCCTACTTTCGACTGTAAGATGAGACAGAAAAATTTGCCAAAAAATGCAAGAAATGACGTCATTGTGTGGATTTTTAAGTAAAAAATATTATTTTTAAATTTTCCAATGATTTGAGCTTCCACATGAAATAAGACTAAAAACAGTTTATTTTTAATAACAAATCTTAATATATAAAGCTGAAATGTTTGTTTGTCTGTGGCACATGAACTCCTCCTAATCGGCTGGGCCGATCTTTATGAAATTTGGTATGGGGGTAGAGGGGGTCAATACGAGTTGCAAGCGCTATATGGGATTCCGCCCCCTCCCCCTTTATAGCGCCCCCACAGAAAAACTGATTTTTCCCTTTTTCTACCTGCTGAAGGGTCAGATAACGGGATTTTTTTATTTTTAGAATTTTTCGGGGTACGGTATTATTCATCCGCCCCCCTTTTATAGTTTAAAATGGAGTTTGCTCACACGTGATTGGGGGCTCGGGTTGACTAGTAAGAAATATTTTATCAAATTTTTAATGTATTTTTCTCTTATTTCCAGGTACGTTCTCAATATTCTGAAGATGTTCTAAAGAACCATAACTTCCGCAAAATAAAGGTATTTTTTATATTCAAAATTAATTTTAAAAAAAAGTAAAAATCTTGCCGCTATCATGGTTCATGAGCGCTTCTGTGTTGTTGTAGCAATTTTTCTCCTATATGGCAGTAAGTTGACAACACACGGTACTTCATGAAAATGAATATATGAATGAGTTTTCCTTATGGGAAACTTTTCTTGTAGATGAAGAAAATAATAATAAAAAAAGCGCGCGGGTGAGATCAAAGGAAAATTTATTTCCCCCCTAAAATCTCAATTTTTCGACCATAAAACGAATTTCCTCGGTTGGTGTATCTCCGGAGCAATGCGCAAGGAAATGCTGAATATGTGCGGAAAAGTGTATTCATATTTTGTTTGATTTATAGGAAAATCCGTTTTATACATCCCACATCATGGTATCTTCCAATCCTCCCCATCAATTTCTTGTTGCTCCACATATCTCCAACGTTGTTACCGATATTTTATACCATACCACTCTCTTTTGTACATAATACATACGGATGGAAAGGTTGTGTGGGTGAAAAAAGGAGTTGAGGATATTGAGAATGAATTTTCCCGTCTTTTCCCCACGAGAGATACTTCATCTTGTATTTACTTTTCAATTCACTGAAAGGATATTATTTGTTGCTCTTCGCTGGATTATGAAAAGTTGATCAGACATAAACTTCCCATACTCTCTCCTGCATATATTCGCCCTCTTATATCCCTCCTTAGACATCGTCTTTGCCGTGTACGATGCACATCACCCCCATCCGTATATCCTTTTGATGTAATATAAATACCGGAGCAATGGCGAAAGTTGATGGTAACAGAAATTGTTTGTGTGTGTGTATCTGCCACGGAGGATGCTGCGATGAACATAAAAGGATGAGGAGAGTTTTCAAGTTGCAATATAAACTGTTGAAGTTCCTTTTCCATTCTCATAAACATCCCGCCCAACCTCCGTCAAATTTGAAGGGGAGTTCTGAGATGGGGGAGATGGGTGAATGTATTGGGGATGCTGTGAAAATTCCTCCAGGGGGTTTTCTTGGTTATAGAGAGTGGCACACACACACAGAAAAAAAGAAGCAGTAGAAGACAAGAAGATAAGTTGTTATATAGAAAATGCTGCTGCCTGGGAGGTTATAATGAAAAGTGTATGAGAATTTTTGCAACCCCCCAGAGTTTCCATTACACGGCAGCTGTTAGTTGAAAGTTCCTCATTGATGGTGTTATTTTCATCCTCTCCATACCATCCTATATCCCCGGCCAGGAATGGGGTAGGGCAGAGAGAAAAGTTGATGGAAGTGATAACCGTCTCTGAATTTTCACGTTCACTCTATTTTGTAGTGCACTCAGGAAAATGTGGAAACTCCACTCAAGGATTTTCTATAATCCTTTTTCCTTCAAGGGGCACATAAATTGGTTTGAATAAATATTTTTAGTTCTTTTATTTTTCCAAAATGTTATATTTAAAAAGTGTTTAAAAAGGATTTTGTTAAAAATTTTGATTGAATATTTATCTTCTATATAAATTTTTTCTGAAAGCTTAAAAAAAATGAAAGCTAAAAATTACATAATTTTTTTTTCTCTCGTTTTTTCGGAAGTTTCAACAAAAGATCGGTAGATCAGTCCAAGAGAATTCTTTCAATTTTAGCCAGAGTTTTCGATGCTTTTGTATGATTTCTTCAGCCTATCTATCGCACAAGAGCTTTAAAAGCTCTGGCAAAAATTGCAAGGATATTTTCGGACTGATCTACCGATGTTTAGCGGACGCTCGTCAGTTCTTAATCAGAATATTTCATTGTAAATTCAACACGTATTTTCCTAAAAGCCAAACAAACAATTTTTTCCCTCATTTTCCAAGGTGTAACCACATCCTCCATTTTCCTATATAGCATCCTAGTGGTCGATTCAGTATGCTGCTGACACTGCACTTGAGTGAAATTATGCGGAAAAGTCTCTTCTCTCTTTTTTACCCTATCTCAGCACATACATATATATGTACTTTCAAATATGGCACAAAAGATTCGCCTCTGGTTGGGGAATTATCAGGAAAAATCTCTTGCAATTTCCCTCCCAATGGACATGAAGTGTCTCTGTGGTGCAGAATTTTCTCCTGGAAAATTTGTGAGATATATCAGGAGTGAAGATATCCTTTTATTATTTTTTTTTTTTAGGGAAAATTTCCACACGACAAAGGAGCTGAGATTGCTTCCATGAATTTTAAAAGAAAGCAATGAGAATATTTGCATTCCCTGATGCTTTCCATTATATAAAATGAAAATATTTCCTGAAGAATTTTATTTAATACCACCGAAGCGATTGAAGAGTTTTAGTGTTCATGTGGCGTTTTTGCAATAAAGGAAATCCTTCTTTATGCATAAATTGGTCTTTATGGCAAATCCACCAGCTTTTTCTATATAGGATATTTCACTTCGTGAATTTAACCCTCCTGTGTTGGAGAATCTTATTTGACTTTTCACAAAAATGGTCCTTTTTTATGTACATAAGTCAGTGAGACGTTGAATTCTCTTATGCTAACAATTTAAAATTGAAATCTACATGGATTTGTGGAAGCTTTGAAGTGCCATTTTGTGTTATTAGTTGGTGTTCCACTTCGTGGCCAACACCAAGTATTGTAATCGTCGGAAAAACCGACCACCTCAGATCGGGCTCAAACTTGGTATGAGCACGTTTTAGACATCCCACATTACGAAAATGGTGGTGGAAAATTTTTGATCCGGCCGGCCTGCCGGCCTGCCGGCCGGCCTGCCGGCCGGTGGTCCAAACTTTGCCTTATAGCTCGAGAACGGTAACAGATAGAGACTTCCGGTTTGAAGTTTTCTATAGAAATGTGGGTGTAAAATTTCATTTTTTCGCATTTTCAAAATCCAATATGGCCGCCATCCGCCATTTTGAAATACTGTCAACCACTTCCCTTATAGCTAGAGGTCTGAAATTTTAGTATGTTGTAGAGCTCAGTGAGACGTTTTCATTGACAATTCATACTTGAAAATCGGTCAAGCAGTTTAGCAAATATGGCGGCCTAAAGCAAAAAGTGTTTTTTCAATATAACTCGAGAACGGCTTGACCGATTTTGATCATCTTGGTATCAAATGAAAGGTATTGCGAAGCCCTACAACTGTCTAGAACATTCCAAGTTCCAAAAACGTCCGCAAGAGGCGCTAAAAACAAAAACAAAAATTGCCTAACTTTAAGGGGCAATATCTCCGAATCCCCATTAGGCAAATCTTTTAAATTTTGATATGTTGTAGCCTGACTCAATATCTTTCACCAGTCCGAAAATGAAGAAAATCTATGTCGCCGTTTAGAAGATATGGCCATTTGAAAAATTCTTGAATTTGAAAAGTTCTAAGAGCCATATCTCCTGAACTGCTTGTCCGATTTTGCTCAACTTGGTATCAAATTAAAGGTTTTGCAAAACTCTACAACTTTCTAGAACATCAGAAACCTCTAGAACTATCCCTTCAGGATAAAAAATGCCAAAAACTGTTTTGGTGAAACAAAAATCCGCCATTTTGTGTTCTAGTGGTGACCTTGAAATGTATCGAAACATATGTCAGATTATAGCTTATTTCAATACCTTTCCATAACTAGTCAAGAAATTTCTGTAGGTTTTATAGAACTTGAGATATGACCATTTTTATGCATCAAATTACTGAATTTTACAAAAAAAATCAACTTTGCCTACTAATACTGATCACAAATCGTATTATAACGCATAAACTAACTTCTATACGTTGTGGGACACCAACTCTTATAACTGGACGCGTTATGATTGACTTTCTTCACGACAATTTGAGAGGGGGATGGTATGATTTAGCCACTTCTATTTTACTTTTTTTCTTTAAAGAGTTTCTCTGCAATTTCCCGTCTAAACTGCAAACACAAACTACTCAACATCCTCTATTTAGGTTTCTTTTTATTAGAGATTCTGTTTGTGTTGCTCCATTTGAGCTTTCTCTAAATTACACAAAAAGCTCTGTGTGTGAATAAATAGTTTAGCAATAAACTATGTCTGCTAGGAGTGCTATAAAAACTATCACCGACACCATCTCCCTCTGTTGGTGGTTTTTTTTTACAGCCACCCCCACGTGGCGCGTGTTTTGCATTCAACGTGATGTAGTGCAACTGAAGGATTTCCCTTTCTGTTTGTTTTCTTTTTTCCTCCTTTTCTCCATCCATTTCATCATTCCTTACCACCTTGAGCTTCTACTATACATGATGTGAGTGATGGTATGTTGAGGCATTGCTCTCTCTACATGTTCCGCCATCAAAGCCATCTCCCCCTCTGCTGCCCTCAAACCATCCCCTAATGTACGCGTTAAGCTGCTTTATGGCAACGATAAAGCTGCCCCATTACACTAACGCTTACTTGATTCGTTAACGATGCGCGGTAAATGTGCGCGCAAAAGCTTTAATGGCTGTTTTATGCCTTTTTTCTCCTCATTTTTCCTCCCTTTTCCTCCACAATTGTGGTGCTCTCTTTCGTGTTTTCTCGCAAATTTCTTGTGTGTTTTTTTTTTTTCGGTGTAATACTCAACCACCCCATCACAAAGCATACCCCCTACACATCTAGAGCTTTTCCATCCGCGTGAACAAAAACAACCAAACCATGCAAAAAAAAAGCACAAAAGTTCAGACAGTTTTTTTTGTGAGTTCGCAAAAAAAGGGAAACGCGTGCAGTTACCCCGGAAGTTCTCAAGAGAGGATTTTTATATGATAAATGCATGTTTAACGCCACATTTTTCCCCCATCGTCCCAGTGGGACTTTTCACACCCTGATGGCAATTCCATAAGGCGGGTTGGCATCACCACGAAAAGACGAAGAAATGTTAAATTGTATTTATATCATTTCCTCATATGTGTTTCCCTTCGTGTTCAATTCAATCTCACTTCGTGATCCTCGCACAAGTTCTAGAACAGTGAAGAAAAAAAAACAGGAGATGGTAGAGAAAGAAAAGCTGACAGATATTGAAAAGTATATGTATGTAGGTAGTATAATGCGGGTTGGCTAAAAATGAGGAAACACGGATTTCCATAAAGATTTTTTCTCTCTCAATGTAGCACGTGCTCGCAATAATTTTTCAATATTGCACATTTCGCAATCATTTAGCCATAAAGTGTGGTGGTGAGATTTTTTTCTCGTCAATGGCGACGACAACGATAAAGAATTTATTGTCAAATGTTTTTGGAAAACATAATTAAAATGATCGAAAGAAAATAATTTATAATACAAAAAGGAAAATTAAAGATTTACGTTCATTAATGTAATTTGGAAAATTGAAATAATGGTGTAATAATCCTTGCATTAATAACTGAAAAGGAAAATTCCCACCAGAGGGCATCCGCATGATGGCGCATTTTTTGAAATTTAAGTGTGATTTATGCAATTTTGGCAGTTGCAAATTTGCAAATTTCTCCCATTTGTTTTAACATCTGTCTTATTTAAAATTACCCGGATTTCCTGTACATTAACCCTTGGAATGCGGAGCGGGGTCGTTGAACGACCCCAGCGCTATATTTCGTGTTATATCTCCATAAATATATAAGATACCATTCCCATCTTTTAGAAATAAGTTCTTTGGTTATCTGAGGAGGTTGTGTAAAAATTTCAGCTCAATCCGACCACCACAAGAAAAGTTATTAAGGAAAATGTAGAAGAAGGGAATTCAAAAATTGGTGTAACGGTCATGCTGCGGAAAATTTTTTAGAGCATAAACAACATAAAACATAATTAGAAGCATGTAAATGTGCAAAACAATAAAGAATATTCGAGAAATATTGCCATTTATCACTTTGCGGGAAGTTAGGGGAATGTGGGGAAGAGTGAAAAAAAAATTGCAGTTTCTTGGCAAATTTCTCAAAAAGAAATTGTGAAAAATGATTGAAAAATGTTTTTCCCTAATATCTTCTTCTGCGTGTTTCCGGGTGGCGAATTTGTGATGCAAGGGGCAAGAGGACTATATAAGGAATCTATAGGCACTAACCCGACAACTCCAGGTTGTATAGTTTGGGAGAAAACTGGCCTTCTTTTTGGGGTCGTTCAACGACCCCACCTTCGCATTCTACGTAACTACCAAGGCCTCCGCATTCCAAAGGTTAAATGCAGACTTTAAAAAAACATTAAAGTTTAAAAACAGATAATTCTAAAAATATATAAAACTAAAATATTTTAATGGTATTCGTGCAAATTATTAAACAACAAACTTTATAGTTTGTAGTGTTTACAAACCACGCTTATTGTTTTTCCAACCGCTCTCATTTTTCTCTAACTATATGTAGGTACCTAGCTTTATTGCAAATACTCTTCTATATAGACTCTAACAGTTCATTATACCTTCCCATAAAAGTCTTTTCTATCTTGTCTGCTTATGCCATAACGATGCATTAGAGGGAAAAAAAGCGATCCACACTCTTGTGCTTTAGTAGTATAATTAAATTTTTAATTAAATATAGCCACCAAGCTACACTGTTGCAAAAAACTTGCACAGTTACAAGGTGCTCAAAGACATGGTTTGCGCAGCAGCAAAAAAAAAGTGACGTTGAATTTGATATTAATGGTGCAAAAGAGGCGAGTTAATGGCGCGATATGTATGAAAATAAAAAAAAGGAGAGCAAGAGATCGTTGATGTTAATTAATTAAAAGATCCCCATGCAATGTAAAATCTTTTCTCTGGCGAGCTCTTTTTTTTACAACCATCATTACTGCGCGTCCAACACTTAAACTAATAATAGATAATAGAGGTATTAAATTTTACGCAATTATGCGATCATAATTATTTTATTGTATACACAACTTTTTTTTCCTCTTCGCCAGTCTTTAATTGTCCAATAAGTGACGATAATGGTGTGAGGTATAAAATGTGTGGTGTATAAAAAATACAACTTGACATGCCATTTTATTGGTTGAAATTAATTTTTTTTTCACCGCCATAACATTCACTTTGTGGATGATATTAAGACGAGAAAAATGTTAATTTGCTATTTCGGTCATGTTTGTAATTTAACTGACATACAATTATTTCTTTGTATATATGTAGGGAGGTATATATAGTTTGTATACACACGGTGAGAAAAGAGAAGGTCAAAATACGTACGCAGATGGCAATTAAGCAATTACATGCGAGGATGCTGTAAAAATGTTTACGATGACGGGGATAATTCACATTTTTGTCAATGATTATTGAGAAGGGGAGGGGGCCTATATAGGGAGCATAATGTGTGTGCGAGCACATGAGGAAGGTCTACCATTGCTGTAGAGCCATGGGAGGTATGGAGGTACTAAAATGAAATTCTTGTTAACTGAAAATTATGACATTATATTGTTTTTAAAGTAAATTGCTGGGTGTTATTGGGACGCATGTGGTGCCACGATTATACTCAGAGTGTTTTAATACACAGCGCGCAAGGGTATTAAAATGGGTTGTAAAAAAAGCCGCGAAAATAATAATGGCAGCAATTCGGAATACATATAACGATGCACATTGGGGGTTTTATAATAAAAGACTTTGGTGTTTTGTGTTGCCCATAAAAAAGCACTGAGCGCGCGGTGCAAATATTTCGCACACAAAATCTCCCCATAAACTATAATTATGCCCGTTAAAATAACCCACCCCCCATCCCTGTGCACCCCCCCCAAGTATGGTTTTACGAGTTATTTTTAACGATTAACTTTTTAATGACTTTCAAATTATTCATAAACAATTCTAAAGTGTCGTACATGCAAAAAGGCTAGAATTATAAGTCAATGAAAGCATATACCCGGCAGCTAACTAGTTTGTGTGCGGGGGTCTCCCTCCTGTAAGTGAAAGGCGCATAAACAAAATTATACTATGCAGAGGGCAGAAAAAAATATATATGGGGGGCAAATTGGGGAATTCATTTATTGTTTGGTGGATTTTTATTGCTATTGTGTCGCCTCCATATTCGCTTTATGCGGTGTTGAAGTAAATTTTATGGTTCTGCACATTGCAAAAATTCAACCCATATTTTGTGGCGACGGAGAGGTATATACATATATAAAGGAGAAAATGAGCAATTAATGCTCCCTTTTTTGCACTTTAAACCATTTTAATGGCACACATTATCCATCGAAAAAAAAAGCTTCTCACATGCAAAGTACATTTCCAGGAACTTTCTTAAATAATTCCACTCAATATGATTTTTTCCTTCTTTTTTTTAATGACTTCTGTACATACCTACACTTCTTTTTTATCGAAGGTCCAACATGCGTGGACGTGGTGGAATTTGCACGCTACAATTGTTTTACAAGAATATATTTCTATTATGATTCCAGTGGTATTGAGATGTACATACATGTACTGTGCAAAGGGAAAATATTGGGGTAATTTGTAATGGAAGATATTTTTGCACACGTTTGCTGCTTATTCAGTGCGAAATTGCAATTATTCACGTTCTCCAGATGGATATTCTTCAATTTCTTTGATTTCTTACCGACAGTGTGTTATGTACTTATGGATTCCTTAATAATTTTCATATTTTCCATGAAAGTAGAAAAAAAGAAGAAAAATCAAAATTACCCGCTAGGTAATTTAAATTTATTCATTAAAGCTAACGGGTGAATAAGTATTGTCAATATTCTAAATTAAATTTAACGCTAGATGGCTCTAGTTGGCTAATGGTAAAAATGATTTTTCTTCCTTTCATCAAACTCTTCATTTCAGGAGTTCAAAAATTCAGTCAGGATAAAAAAAATAATTAGAATTTTCCAAAAAGGATTTTTTTAGTAAATAAATTCATCCACAAAATATTACTTTAAAAAATATGTTTGTAGATAGAATTGGCTACTCTATGAGCCCCCAATGTTCTTCTAAAGCTCCCACCACTACCGCTGCTATTATATATCTCACAATTCTATTTAGCAGTTATTACTTATCCAATAGACATGTTCTTTTCCTACTTATATTCACGTATATTATGCTGCTCTCATTGCGACAAAGATAAATTGATGCTCGTTGTAGCATGGTGCGAGTTTTTCACGCAATATGGGAGAAAATTTGCGTGAGAATTTTTAAGCGTAAAAGAACTCATATCTACCTACACGATTTCCCCGCTGTCTCTCCCATCTCAGATTACCCCTTTTTTCGCGTGGTGATGCCATGATGGGAGGCTCACGCAGACATATGGTGCGAAATCCCAAAGAGAAAATGCAATAAATTGTATCACAAATGCATATAAATTAGCAACAAAACACCTCATACGCGCCCAAATAAATTCGCGTGGAGGAGCAAATAACATACAAAATGAGTGTAAATTTGTGCTAATTGCGTGTAATTTGACTACAGTGTGAATTACATATGGGAACAAATACTCAGCAGCGTGTGTTTGGGTTGTTCGTGAATGCTAAATTCTGCTGTTAGTGTGCCTACATATAGCATGTTGAGGGGGGATGGGGGACTGGGGAGGGCATGCGGTGCGGTGTGTGTATGGGCAAAAGTAATAGGTTAATGATCTAAAATGACCGACTAAATCTATGCAACCATTAGAGTAAGTCAATTTAATTATGTAATGACAGACTCAACGATGTGGAACATGTTTTACGTGCGGTGCTCACCTCTCAGCCTTATAGGACAGCTCTCATGCATTTTCAAACACTCTCTGCCACCTCTCGCGCATTCTTTTTCTGCGTCGGGCACGGCCGTACGATTTAATTGAAAAATGTCTAAATAACAAATTTATTGATTGAGACACATATAGCAACATTTATTGTGGAGATCGAGAAGAGATAATAATTTATTAAATTGAAAGTTAATATCTTTCGGACTTCTTGTGTGTCTGTCTAATATGTCGGACACACTTTATTCTTTTTACTCTCTTTCTTTTCTTATTTTTTTTTCTCTTAACATTCCGCCTTTCTGTACATTGAAATAAATATGGGAATTAATACACCGACAAGTCGAGGAAAAAAAAAACAAAATTGGAATCTTGTATTACAAAACAATTTATTATTATTCTCTCACATTGATTTCTCTTTTGTCCATTTTGTTCATTCATTTATTCATATTTTTTTAGGGTTGCCCATTTTTCTGTATATCACATGTACACCACACTGACATTTGACCTTAAAGAAATGTAAATATTTTGAAATGAATTTCAATAAGGAAACAAGCTGCGAACAATAAAAAAAATATCAATTGACGTTGAGTGAAAAATTTCAATTTAATTTCCTCACTTTATCGTCTTGTTTACATCACCAACATCTCGCCGCCACAGATGAGGGTAACATCAAAGAAATTCTATCACAGAGAAAAAAATAACCCATTATTGGGATATTTTTTTATTGTTCGTGGAATAAGTAATAAATTCATTTATTTTACTGAATTTAAAAAGCAATTGAGGTTTTTCATTAAAAGAATTGAAAATTATTCATAATGGTAGCCACGATGAAGGTTTACTTGTAAAAAAAAATTTCCGCTAGAGGGCTTTATAGTTTCAATAGCGACATCTGTCGCTCAATATAACTGAACAGCAAATTCATAACATTTTCATCCCTTAACTCCCCAAACAATCTCAATGGTTTCTATTTGAAATTCTTGGGAGATTATTTGAGTACATCTCGGTGTAATTGTATGAAATAAAAGAATTAATCAATCATTAATCTCCTGGAGCATCATCAATTGCTCCATGCTCTGATAACGATCCTCCTGGTGGCACGTTTTATTGACAAAATCCCACCGACTGAGATGGGGAGAGGAGTGCTAAAGTGGCTAGGGGTTAGTTGACTGCCTGACCACCTCGATTGCCAATGCACCACTTTACCAGCCACCACACATACATCCCATTGAGAGGATGGAACATGGTCAGAATGGAATATCGTGTGGTTCTCACTATTCTCACATCTGTGTCCATTCATGGGCACACACCATATTTACGTATGCTGGAGCCAACATTAGATTACATATACGTCTGATATTGGAGGCATCCTCTGAACCGTACCTTCTGCTGTGCCTCCCACACCCCTTCCCTGCCATGGGTATCGAAAACCACCCATTTGACTTTAACATTTCATAGTGTGTGTGTATGGGAAACTCTCTCCCCCGTAAACCTATGTCAGAGCATATCTTTTGTATGGGATGTTGAATGTGGATAAAAGGCATAGAGCAGAACTAATAACTAATTCAGCAATTATCGCTGTCTATTTCCATTTTCGTGCGGTTGTGGTTTTGTGTGCTGAACACATTACTGGTCAACGTGAGGATGAGGTTGTTGGATATCTCCCCAACCACGCTGAGAGCACCCAATGTTGCGGGATTTTCCTCTGTAATATTTTCCATAAAATACCCATGTTGTTATATAACAATCATTTGTTCAATATTCTGTCTCATCCTTTTGTCTCATCGCAAATAGCCCAAATAGGATTTTCTATTACAGTCATATTTTTTGAGCACCTCCCGCCGAAAAAAGATAATTGACATTCATGCAGAAAAATATGGGAAGCAAATGGCAGTGAAATATGTACTTTTTTTTAATTAAATCCGACATTCACAGAAAGGTTTGGTCGGATGGGGGGTACTTAGCCTGGAGGAACATGGTGCAAAAATTCATCACTCTTGTTTATTGTTCCATGCAACAATCGCGTCAAAGTTATCATGATGGGTAGCACAGCCAGGTTCCTGGCATTGTACGTGTTGACTATTAAATAGCCCTCGAGGCGATATTATCGCATTCACCTCACTTGTAGCGCAACAACAATCCACCGGGTTAGCTGCCGTTTTCTCGGATGGATTCCATGTGAAATTACCATATTTGTTGGTGGTTGCTGCTGGTTGTGAAGTCAACTTTACTCCTGCAACGAGCCAATTACTGCTGTAAGATGTTCAATTCTTTTCCACTGTGTGCTGCATCTATGAAAATCCCGCATCTATTCTTTACCATCTCCAACCCCTCTCATTTTACCCAGCTATTTGCACAAGAAACTACATACAAAGGCATTGCAGAGTGGTAAAAGGATTGAAATTTGCACGCAAGCTGGCAAAGCAATACAATGAATTTTGAATTAAAATAAATTTCTTAATACATTCAATGGTATTGCTTATGTAAGAACAAAAAGAAAGAAGAAATTCTAAAGGGGTAAATAACTAGTAGAATTATAGGTCTCTGTGGGAGATTTAAAATTATTTATGAATTTACATTCATTTTTTTTTTTAATTTTCTATGTTTAGTCCCACACTTTTCGTTATTTAACTAAATGAAAATTATACAACAAAATTCGATTTTGTAACTTTTCATCTCGCAATCTGCTATCAATTACACCATGTAAATTGTTCATCAGGCAGTAATAAAATTGGTGAATCAGCGATAAAATTTGCCAATTTTGCACACATTAAACTGAATTGTTGCAAATCTCGCGCAATGTATTTTACCGTGAAGTGAAATAATTTAATAATTTTAATTTTGTGTATAGTACCATGGAAACTTAATTTTGCTTTACACACTAAAAATTACACCGCTATTGTGTTAAATGATTAATATATTGCCTGTCGAGGTGATTTTTTTTCGTTGTAACCACAATTCGTGTTTGTTTATCAGATAGAGATCTATGCGGTGGTGTTATAAAGTGTTGTGCTTTTAATTACACCTCACACTATAAATTTGCGATGAATTGTTTTAAATGAAAATTTATTGTGTGCGAGTGAGATTTTCTGAATTGATTGCCACTAAAGCGTGAATTAAATGTTGTTGGCATGGACGGGGGGAGGTGTTCAAGTTGCGACAACTTTGTTGCTAAAATAGGCATATTTGTAGTCCGTATATGTGTGTCTATACCGCAAAAATAATCGCGATCATCGTAAATTATTGGTTTGATTTTCTCGATCGTGCGAGCATTGCGATCAGTCATGAATTTTATTAGTTTGTATGTGTGCATGGCATTCACGATGAAAATCACAATTAAATTAATTGACACGGTGTTATTTATGATAACGAACTACTGGAAAATCTCTAACCCATGTAACCAGTTTGTTGTTGGTGCTGCCTTTCGTGTGAAACATATTGATTTTCAATGGAACTCGCGGTGGCACGTCGTCGGCATTGTTGGTCCCCTCGATTTTAAAATTTTCATTCAACCAACCCCACCCCCTCCCCTCGCTTGCCCGCCTCATGGCAGGCCAATTGCCAGCAATAGTTGCTGCTATATCCAATCAATTTACAAAATGCATTTGAATTGACTAAATAGAGAAGTTGATGGCTGAAGCAATTGGAGGTTTTAATTTCCTTTTATGTGGGCATTTTATTTCTTTAAACTCTTTTTATTGCCCCCCTCCCCCTCTCCCGCTGCTCCGTTCTCTCAACGAACCATTTGAGATCCAATCGTACGTACTCCATGCTGTTTGAGCGCATATTGTGTATAAGATTTTACAATCAAATACGTTTTTATTGTCATTACTGTACACTGATGGGCAAAAGGGGTGCAAAATAGCACCATAAATGGCTGCTTATTCAAGAAAAGGATAGTAAAAGTGTGAGCAAATACTGTCGGTTATATTGTGAGCTTGAAAGAAAAAAAAACAACCACACAAACCGAACATATAAGAAAAGAAGAGATGGTTGGAATAAAGGTATTAAATAAAATGTGAAAACGGCGGCCAATGGCGGCATCATTATTGCTTGTTTAATGCCACAAGTTGTTAAATTGCTTTCAAACAGCAATAAATATATATGTATATATAACATTTATTATTGACCATATAGCAGAATGTTGTATTTACCACGAGTTCGACTTTACGTGTGAATTGGATGTGTAGCAACGCGAAGAAGAAAGAACTCTGCAAAAAAAAGCATAAACAAATTTCTCCCAAGGGGTGGATAACTTGTGTGAAAATACGGTACTATATTTATTTCTTATAGGAATTATTTTTCTACTTTAATTTTGCATAATTTATGAAAAGTCTCGAATATTTAATACAATTTGGAACATTTTTTATTAATTTCTTTTAGGCCATGATTAAAAAAAGCTTAAGATCAAGAAAAAACAATAATGACGTCATTTCTTATATTTTAAGCACTTTTTAAAAGAAAAGAATCGTTTATTCAGAGGTGTATGAAGATTTATCTGTGAAATTAAACAAGAATTGTTTTAATTTCAAGCGGTTTATCCATATATTGTGCATATAGCCTTTCTAGAAGAAATAATGAAAATTACCTCCATTCTGCATCTCCAAAACTAATGTTGTTCGCAAGAATTGTTTTCCATTTAACAAGCAAAATGATCTACTTCCTTATAATTACATTCATAATAATGTATTGAACATAGATGCGACAAACATTGAGAGAATAGATGCACCACATGCAGCATTGAAAAGGAATAATATCCTTCCCTTTGTCCCTTTTGCAATTTTCATTGATCATTTTGATTGAATTTGAGTTCAGGCCACTCCATCATAAATATATGGACCTTTCTCATTTACTCGCATCTTCTGTTTGGATTTATATTATGACGAATAGAGCATGTCGTTGTGCACAGAATCGATGAATAAATCCTTCATACGATGCATGTCCTCCACAAACTCTTAAATGCAATTCCAATAAAGAGGAGTGTATGAGAGAGGAAGAGAAATGAAATTGTGGTGTGTATATGGTTTGGAAAAGAGCTCCAATTCCCCAATCGAATGCCTCACTGATATTTCTCGGTCATATAGAAAGGTATCACTGGGATCTGATATGGATGCACTTTGTGCCACCCCCCAACCCCCCAATGCTATCCGGTCGACCTAATACAGTATTCAGGGATGTATGTTTTAATGAATATCTCACCAAGCGTTTCCATTTTCATTCCCACATACCCATATTGCGAAGCCCCCTTCGGCATGAAAATCCACCCCTAAAACGTACACACTCTATTCATTGGGAATTCAAATCGAATGGATGCCCTGCTCTTCCCCATATCTCGGAAATGCATGAGAATTTAGCTTTTGCGTTTATTAATAAGAAAATCGATATTTGTGTGTTTGTATGTATGTCAGAATGGGGATTTGAATTTTTGGGGGTGGAGGTTGTTGGGATGAGGAGAGGAGTAAAATCCAGGGATACCAAAATGGGATTAACAATTCCATATGCGGTCCATAGTGACCAACAGGGGTATTCTCTGCCACCATTGCAGATAAAGAGAGAGAGAGGAGTATGAGGAGGTGCGGTACTGTATACCATGAAAATTCTCCAGAATCATTCCACCCTTCGTCGTAATGACATTCCCAGGGGATACTTGGAGAAATCAACCGGAATACAATATGTCAATGGGACCCCTCTTGGCAGCACTCTCTCTAGGAACCCTATATTGCCTCTATGTAAGGACGAAGAAGCAGGAGGGCGACATGAAATCAGGGAATTAGTTCTTGACAATATGAATTAAAGTGGATTTTCCCGATGAACTTGTCATGCCCTATCACGGTGAGACCACACATATAGCAAAATGCCGTGAAAGAAATAATTTTAGGGGATTTAACAACCCCTCTGTGATCTCCCTTAGATCTCAAGGAATCACAATTTTCCGGCTCTCGAGACTGAAAAGGGTAGGATGTGAAATGCCAAACGGAGGGTCAGCATAGAATAGGGGTGATTCGGGAGGTAGTTGCCCTGCATGGCATAATAGAAATTTCACACCATAGCTGTCAGTGAGTCGAATGAAATATTGAATTTTAGTTAAATGGTTTGGTCAAATCTTGTCCCTATTTACAAAGCAGTTCTTTTTTTAACCTGCTGGCCGCCAAGACCTTGGAGCTTCCTTAGAGCGCCAAGGTGGGGTCGTTGAACGACCCCAAGAAGGAAGTCGATTTTCTCATAAACTATACAACCGGGAACTGTCGGGTCACTACTTTTAGACTCCTTATATAGTCCTCTTGCCCCCTGAACAACAAATTTTCCACCACAAAACACGTAGAAGAAGATATTAAGGAAAAACATTTTTCACTCATTTTTCACAATTTCTTCTTGAGAAATTTGCCACGAAGTTGACTGCAACTGCTATTTTTTTTCACTACTTCCCCACATTCCCCTCACTTCCCGCACCGTGATAAATGGCAATATTTCTAGAAAATTCTTTATTCTTTTCAACACTTATGTGCTTCTGACTATGTTTTATGCGATTTATGCTACTTATTCGCGATAATTTTGACACTGAGAAGGTAAATTGAGAAATAAAAACAACCCCACTGGCACACGGTTCATGACGTGACTAACTTCATTCTAAGAAATTTTCCGCTGCATGGCCGTTACACCAATTTTTGAATTCCCTTCTTCTACATTTTCCTTAATAACTTTTCTTGTGGTGGTCGGATTTAGCTGAAATTTTTACACAACCTCCTCAGATAACCAAGGAACTTATTTCCAAAAGATGGGAACGCTAACTTTTATATTTATTAAGTTATAGCACGAAATATAGGGCTGGGGTCGTTCAACGACCCCGCTTGGCGGCCTAGAGGTTAAAAAATAAAATCAGGTCTTTTTTAAACCAGTAACGGTCATTTTTCATTTGAATTTTGACAGCTTTGTATTAAATGTCAGTCTAAACACACTGAACTGTCAGTTTAATTTAAAAGTTTGGGGTCTTTTGAATGATTCTTTTGGAATGTTCTCTATATCTTATCACAAAGGGTCAATAAAATTCAAACTTTATTAACGACGCGTATAAACCTTGTGTTATTATAAAATTTTACTTTGGGATACTTTCTTTTAATTTTCTACAAGAAATACAAAATATAAGGATTTTAAAAATTTAAACTTGACTTGTCAATTCTGACAATTAATTTTGACGTAAGTAATTTTGACGCAACTATTAAGCTCTGACATAACTTTAATTTTCGCTGGTAAAGCAAATCCAGTTAAATTGATACCCGTAATTTGCATAAAAAGCATAAAATTACATTTATTTACAAACATTCACACTTTTTACTCACTTATTGACGTAATTTGGTTACTCTGACAGATAATTTACACAATAAAATCCAAAATGTAAAGAGAAAATATTACTTTGTGGGTATACACAACATAATGGCGGGTGGAATGTGTGTAGAGAAAATGATATGATATTGGGAGAAAATATCAATTTGCATTTTAATTAATTGTCCGTTATTAGTTGATTGCAGTATCAATTGAGTGTAAATTTATTGGCACCTTTTGACATGGATATTCCATGCATAATTTTCGGAAGTGTGTGATTATATATAATAAAAAAAACATGCTCGACATGCCCCATGAAATATTAATGTTATGATTATTAATTTTTTCCTTCGTCGTTCCAGTCTCGTTTCTTATAGAGTTGTTGATGTGATTTGAATTTCTATAGCGGCGAAAAAAATGTGTAATGATTGGCTTGTTGAGTTGTGTCTCCGCACAAAATACCATCTTTGGGTTATGCTGACGAGGAGGATTATAAGCACGCACCATTTATACAAACAGTTATAGTTGATGGAGAGCATTTAACATATTTCGATAATATTGAGAGTTATAAAATTGACAAATTTACGATTATTGGCTTGATCAATAATTGACGCTGAAATGTGATTTTTTAATTAAGGTCATTAATGCAAATGGCGATGATATTTAAAAATAAAAAAAACCACAAAGTATATACAACATCTTAAGACATTGATGATGATCACATTTGAAGAACGAAGAACGAGAGGGGAGGGGAAGAAATAAAAAGCAAACAAAGATATTTCTCCAATTTTCATATCTCTATCATTGAGCTAACTTTAAGTTTTTTTTTTATTGATTCGGTTAATTCAATGAAACGATATGGCGAAAAAGAACTTCCATTAGGCAAAGACACTGTAAAAAAAACAAATACTTTTAGACAAGAGATAGGTGAATCTTTACTGACCTTTTGTTTTTTGTTGCGATTTTCAGGGTTCTGATGGAGGGTCTGTGGTCTTCGCGTCAACTCCGACACAAGTCACAACTGCAGCTCCCAGTCCGGCGGCACCTAGGAAATCGGATTTCCCAACCACTGGACTGCCGCTCAGTAACGGGCCCCTGGGGCTGGGAGGTAGCGCCAGTCCCGTACCCGTGCCACCGGGACCGGGACCCGCACCTCCGGCCCCGTCACCGGCTCCAGCCGCCCTGCCACCTCCAAGTCTGCCGCCACCATATCCGACACCAATGCAGGTAAATTACAAAGTTCTTTTAATTCTAAGGAAGGCAAAACCAGGCGCCTCCACTGCATTCTTTGAAATTCGAGATTAAAGATTTTTCGAGTTGCCTTAAAAGAATTTTAAATAGTTCTTCTGTTATTCGAGTCCCATTTTTTTCTTTTCTAAAAACTTCCCCACTAAACTATCCCCTAAAATTTTTTTTTTATAAATCAACTTAAGATTTCTTATTTTTCACCATTTTCCACAGTAAATTCTTTGTAATTATTTCTTTAAGATCAAACAAATATGAACAAAAAGTGATTTGAAAAAAAAAAGAATCCATTATCCTTTTTAGACTATCAATAAGGGATGAATTTTAATGAATTTCAAATGGAAAAGAAACTCACTTTTAAAGTTGACAGAAAAAAAATCCAATAATTAAATCATCTTATGGGGATTTTAATTAAAAGGCGATCTTTCTCTGCTCTTTTTTTTTGTCCTTCCGCTTTCCATTGTTATTTATTGTCTAATGAGAAATTTGTTCAGAAGAAAGCCCCACCAGGGGGCTAACACAGGGTTGGGGGAATGGAAAAAAATCGTGAGGAGATTATGAGTGAGCCAGAATAAAATTGAGGGAGATATTCCAGGATGGTGGTGGTGGATTTTTTTTCCTTACAGGAGGATAATTGCATACTTTTTCTTCTCGTATTTTTTTTTCCACCCCCTGTGTGCTCCATGGGGGTTAAATCCTCGGGCTTTTTCTTCCACCCCTGGGTTCCCCTTGGGTTTGTAACAAAAAAAATTAAGTAGAAGATATCCATGGAAATGAAGATTTTGACTTTCTTAAATGAAAATTACTTTTCATCTTCTTATGGCATTAATAAAAGCATCTTAATTCCCATGTGGACCCCTCATAAAATGCGTCTGCGGAAATTTTCTTACTTAGATAGGGTAGAGAGAGAATTTGATATTTTGTGAGTACATAGAAATTACACAGAGGGGTTGTCTCGACACATCAAACAAAACCGCAACTCAATTTACTCCCACTCAATGTTCTATATTATGGGATAGGGGGATGATGACCACATACATGTCTGACCCAACTTGGGGGATATGGGGTTGTGTCGCTAATTTAGCTAATATTATGCTAATGTATTGTCTACAAATTAATTGACACAATTAACGTCCGGTCGTGAACACATGTCGTCTGAGAAATCAACCCCATTCGGATGCTATTGGTTGTGTCAACACTCAACTTCGCACTCACTTGTCTCAAAATGTGTACTCATGAGATTGAGTATGAGCAGTACGAGACTCGTTTGTCTGCTTAGAGAGTGTTTAAAGTTTATTTGCTCTATCATAGGGAGGTTTCAGACACATTTATTTATTTATATTAGTTGGTGTTCCACTTCGTGGCCAACACCAAGTATTGTAATCGTCGGATTTTCCGACCACCTCAGATCGGGCTCAAATTTGGTATGAGCACGTTTCAGACAATCCACATTCCAAAACTGGTGGTGGAAAATTTTTGATCCGGCCGGCCTGCCGGCCTGCCGGCCTGCCGGCCTGCCGTCCGGGACTCTAAACTTTGCCTTATAGCTCGAGAATGGTAATAGAAAGAGACTTCCGGTTTGAAGTTTTCTATAGAAATGTGGGTGTAAAATTTCATTTTTTCGCATTTTCGAAATCCAAGATGGCCGCCATCCGCCATTTTGAACTACTGTCAACCACTTCCCTTATAGCTAGAGATCTGAAATTTTAGTATGTTGTAGAGCTCAGTGAGACGTTTTCATCGATAATTCATACTTGAAAATCGGTCAAGCGGTTTAGCAAATATGGCGGCCTAAAGCAAAAAGTGTTTTTTCAATATAACTCGAGAACGGCTTGACCGATTTTGACCATCTTGGTATCAAATGAAAGGTATTGCGAAGCCCAACAACTGTCTAGAACATTTCAAGTTTCAAAAACAACCGCAAGAGGCGCTAAATTCAAAAACAAAAATTGCCTAACTTTACGGGGCAATATCTCCGAATCCCCATTATCGATTTCCTTTAAATTTTGATATGTTGTAGCCTGACTCAATATCTGTCACCAGTCCGAAAATGAAGAAAATCTATGTCGCCGTTTAGAAGATATAGCCATTTGAAAAATTCTTGAATTTGAAAAGTTCTAAGAGCTATATCTCTTGAACCGCTTGACCGATTTTGCTCATCTTAGTATCAAATTAAAGGTTTTGCAAAACTCTACAACTTTTTAGAACACCAGAAACCTCTAGAACTATTCCTTTGGGACAAAAAATATCAAAAACTATTTTCGTAAAAAAAAAGCCGCCATTTTGTGTTCTGGAGGTGACCTTGAAAATTATTGAAATTTATCTCAATTTATAGCCTGTTTTAATACCTTTCCAAAACTAGTCAAGAAATTTATGTAGGTCTTATAGAACCAGAAATATTACCATTTTTATCCTTCAAATTGCCAAATTTCACATAAAAATCAATTTTGTCCACTAATTCTGCTCACAAATAGTATTAAACGCATATTAAAACTTCTACACGTTGTGGGACTCCAACTCTTATAACTGGACGCGTTATGATTGACTTCCTAATTATTTTACGGGTTGTTATTTTTAAGGGTTGAAACTATGTGGAGTGTTGGTAAGCTTCGTACTCGTTTCGACCATCCCCTATGTTTTAGGACAGTGGAGACGCCTGGTTGTACAACCAGGCTGCTCAATCTTGATCAATTTTGAGTTATTTAAAAGCAAAAATGAAAGCTTTAGAATATTTTTCAATATAGACAAGATATAGTTTCTACCAGGCGTCTCCATCTTAATCTGTAATTAACATGAATTAATTATGTAAAGCGCAGTTAAATCAGTTCATGAAACTCAAAGAACAAACTCATTCTTCGTCAGTCGGGTAATATAGAAACTTTTGAAACCTGAACAGATGTGAAACTAGATATCAACATTTAACCGCAGGAGCTACCAAAATTCAATAGTTCATCATGGTTCTACTGTGGTTCCAATAGTTACTACATATATCCCGCCCCAATGTGTCTGGGTGGAAGCTTAATTTTCCTATTTTGCCCAATGATGCTCCTGTCGCACACACAAATTTGTGGAAATGTCTCATATGGCAAAAGGATGCTCCCAGGAGGTGTGGTGCGGTATACATAATATGAAGTTTGTGGAGACAAAATGTTGAGAGAGTCCAAAGACCCCTAATATTTAGATGAGGTTTAAGGGGAAAATTTTCCAACATACGGAGCAACTGCTTAGTTCCACTTGAATAGCATAGTGTAGAGGAGTGTATATTGTGGAGTTTAGTGTTTAGAGCGGTAAAAGATGAAGTTTGAATAGTACAGCGTGTGTGTGTACATCATCTGGGTGGAAATGATGACATGTCTGTCCACCTATAAAGCCATCAAGAGGCCACTTCAGAGGCGAACACACTCAATGATGGCAAAAGTGTTCACAATAAGCGGCAATCACAAAATAATAATAAAACATCATGTGTACATTAGCCTCAATGTTTGGCTCATCTCTCCATTCCGATGGGTATACTCTTCTATACTATATAATATAAAAGCTCCACTCATTTACACATTGTGTATAATGTTTAATGTGTGTACACGCATTTAGTGTGATAATCACTTGACTTTGAGAGGTTGAACCTCAATGGGGAGATTAATGTCCCACCGAGAGTGGATTGTGAAGTACATTTGGAGTGGTTTTAGCTGCAAATGAATCAATTGAAATGGATACAAAGTTTTTAGTTTGCTTTTCTCGACGCGTGTCCTAAATTTTAACTGCTTGTCCTGTCCGTTATATCAATTTGAATTCAAATTTTTAACTCCATCACACACAATTTCCTCCGACAACAAACGAATGCTCCGATAAATGTCTCCATCTTTAATTTTTCTTTCTTCAGAATCATTTTCAATTCAATAAGAACCAAATTAAGATGTCTTCTTCTGATTAAATGGCAATACATTTTGTATATTTTAAAAGCCAAGCATTTTCAAACATCTTTGTCGCCGCACGATAAGCTGTATGCATATAATATAAAATACTTTTGTGACCCATTTTATTTTTACTCGAAAATTATCATTCAACCACTTACAATTGATACATTGTGAATAATTTAGCGTGAATTGTTGAGCTTCTTATCGTTGCGGGATTTTTGATGTTTTAGCCCTCCTGTTGGGGAAAACGATGCGAAACGATGGAGCATAAAGAAGCAAATAAAAATAAAAAGCAGAACTTTATTGAGCAATAAAATGAGGATTCGTAAAATTTTTCACGATTGGCGAATATGTGGTTTTGTCTCCGTTTTTTTTTTTTGTCAGCTTCTGCGGATCAAAAATAAAATGCAATAACAGGGTGGTGTTTTGTAAGATTAAAATTGGTTGATAGTTTTTCTTTTTAAATTTTATTAAATTGTAATGAATTTAATCTAAAATTATATGAAGTAAAAGGGGGCTTTCGGGTGCCAGAAACAGAAGGTCATTTTAACCAATGGGAATATATCAAAAGAATAAACGAAAGTTTATTCTTTTATTCAAGATGGTAGATTATCCATTTTTTTTTAAACTTACTAAAACGACGATTTTGAAACAGACTGTAGCTACCACGATATTGTTTATGTATTCTTTCACAGCGAAAGAGAAACTTTGTAGAATTTGTCGTGAACAGCGAAGCACTAAAAATGATGGCGAAGAGTGAAATTTAATGGGACGGAGGGTGTATTTGAGTCAATAAAACAGTGTGAAATTGAGAAAGTTGTAAAATATCTCTTTATTTGCGTTCTTTTGTCCTAATTTGAGAACATTTCAGCACATATCTTCTGCAGACAGTGACCATTTATATTGCCATGCAGTGGCGACACTAAAAATTCTTAAGTTAGGGGATTTAAACAAAAATGGATATGAGACATTTTTTTTTCCTTTTTATTTTAGGTATCAAACGGTCCGATAAGCACACACCTGACACCAATATCGAATCCACAGCAACCACCACCGCCGAGTCAACTGGCTGGGAAGCCAATGACTGGTAGTAGTGGAAAGCTGCCGCCAGTGTGTGCGGCGGCAGGTGGTCAGGCACCACCGTCGGCGGGAAAACAACCGCCGCAGCAAGTGCCGTCACCGCAACAGCCACAGACACCTCAATCGCCGGCTGCCCCACAGCCTCCAGCGCCTCAGGCGCCGGCCACGGGCAAGCCACCGTCGATAGCGTCTGTGACAAGCCTAATGGGCGCCACAGCGGGTGCTCCACTCACTACAATCGCCAACGGCTACTCGTCCGCCATTCCACCGATCTCCACATCGACGCACCCCATTTCGACGCCGCGGATCACATCTCCGGGGCTCACAACGGGGCAGCAAGTGGCGGCTACGGGGGCACAGCAGCCAGCATCATTGCCAGTTGGTGTGCCACAGCCACCACCGGCAACAGCTCCTACAGCCCCACCACCGGCTACTCTTCCGCCTGGACTCGATAGTGCAGCCGCGGCGAGTGGACGGACAAACAGCCCGGCTGTTGCTACAAGTGCTGTCCTCTCGGCCGCAGCACCGGCTGTTAATGGCAACAGTAGTGCTGTGACGTCAATAGTGGGCACCAATAGTAGTATCCCGCCCGTTTATCGGTCAGGCTACCCAAATTATTCGCTGTATGCACCATACAGCAATCTTCATCACAGTCCATATCTACCACCGGCTGTGCCGTCACCCACAGCGTCACCACGGACGCCGGGTGCAGTGGATGTGGGCCGCACCGGGGCGCCCGGACGAGGTGAATCACCTCTTGTGATGTCCGCCGCGGCGAAACCCGTACGCCCCGTAACTCCCAGTTCCAATGGGAGTGCCAGTGCCACAAGTGTGGGACCACCGTCGCACACGGGACGCGTTGATCTACCACCAACGGCTGTGTCCGGTACACAGCAACAGCATTCAGCTACACCACTTACAGTTCCCAGGGCACATTCACCACGAGGGCATAGCCCTACTCGAGAACGTGATAGCTATAGGTAAGTACTTAATTTTGTGGGCAGTCTCCCGCTAATCACGCACTCCATCAAATTGCCATCTCTCCGCGCGCGCGCGCCTTCACACGCCTATCGTGATGTTGTGGAGTTTTAATTGAGAAATTGTACAGAGAGAGAGGGAAAAAGTCTTAATAAGTGTCCAGTAATTAAAAAACAGTGATTGCCATTGAGAAATCTGGGTCATCTTGCTTCGGGTATAGTTTTGTGCGGTAAAATGAGCAGATGCGATGGTTACAATTTTCTCAAACTGCCTTTTGTGCAAAAATATCGCAAGTCATTTGAAAAATTATTTGCATTCAATTCAATTTAAATATAGAGAATTTAAATTGAAAATAACAGTGACTATGCAGAGTTTTCGCCTAACAGCGTATTCTCCATTGTAAAATCAATTGATTTCTTCTGTGAATTTGTATGAATTGAATTTGAAAAATACTTTTTTTTTCATAGTCTTTGACTATGGAAAATTCCCTTGTTGAGTTTTCTTTTTAACTGAAAGAATAAAATTAAATGACATTAGGAGGTTTTTTAAAGGAGTAAGTGGGGCAGCGGTTTAAATCACTGTGACAAATTGACGCAGTAATCGAACCTAATGTTCGTGAGTTCAAATCACCCAGTGGCAATCTTTTTTTTTTTTCATTTATGAATTAGTCTATTTTTTTTTCTTCTACAAATTAATTAAGGTAATCCACAGTCAATAATTTCTTAGAAGAAAAAAACAACTTTGGCTTGCGATGCATTAGCACAAACTACGTGATCATAAATATATTTTTTTAAAAAGTATGGATTAAGCGTGATTAGCAGAAAAAAGGGGCAACAAGCCCATTCATTGAATACGAAAGGCATCAATCAAGCGAGTTTGCAATTAATCATCATGTTGCCTATTAATTTGTCAACAGTAGCAATGTTAGTAGTCTCTCTCGATCGTCGGCAACTCCGGGATCGGCGCCGTACAATAGTGGCGGAAGTTCGAGTGGAGTACAGCCGGGACCATCGCCATCCCTATCGTACAACACAGCTCCGGGTGCTACGCAATCTCCATTGCCACCAGCAACTGTTGGTGTTTCTTCTAGTCTCTCTTATCCCAAAAGTACACAATCAACATGGTCGAGGTACGTATATTTATTCCCCATCATTGCACACCGTGAAGCAATCTGGTGTGTTTATCTTCTTTTTTTGTTCACTTCTCTCATGGTGGAGTCCACCCCCATCACGACAACAACCGCTGCACCCCATCCCTTCAGTGCTGAATCTCTCTTTCAATCAAGTAAGGGTAATATGATCAATTTTCCACCCTCAATTTCTTCCTCTATACACCCCCGCGCATCCCCATGTGTCGCTGGGGCCAACAACTGATGATAAATTGCGTTTGAAGAATTCTTCTCATTGCACATTCACCTTATCAGGAATTCTACACAACTGCTTCGCCATGATAAAATTACAATTTACCATTTTCAGCCCTATATATTGGATCACTTCTGCTCCAATAGATATCAAAATACAACACATCTCTGCCCCCCAGGGAAGACGAGTTGAAATTATTTTCTCATTTTCTATTGGGATGCTTTAGTGGCCTTTAAACGCCGTGAAAAAATCATTTTGATTGTTGTAAAATGATATGGGATGAAATTTTGAAGAATTACGTAGCCCCAGGGAAGAATGAACGATAGAACTTTTTAAGAATTAATTTTAAAATGTTTTTTGTGTAAAATACCCGACAATGAGATACCAATTGTCATAGCCAGGTACTACGATTCAGACTTATGGGGTGGGTCCGTCCGTACGACCCCATGGCCCACGAGTAACTGAGCCAACCGTACTAGGGTGGTTGGGAGAGAGAGTCACCTTAAGACTCCCGCCAACCCCACACACATAAGCCAATCTGTCCCATACCATGACAGTTAGTACCAGCGGTACTACATTCGGCCATTCCTGACTTTTGTGACGTCCTCGGCACAAGCTAGGAAAAGCAAGACAGATTGACCGAATTTTCCCGTGATCTTCGACCAGTATACTTCGCAATGAATGCGATAACAACTGCGGTCCTGTGTATAGAGTACAAGTCTGTATTAGACAACTACTCTATGCACAAACTGAAAATCATATCCAAGTGTTCCTAATGGAACTTCTTCCAACCAGTATACTTCGCAATTAATGCGATAACAACTGGGTTTATGTGTTCTAGAGTGCAAGCCCGGCACAGTGGACAACAACTCTATAGACAACTGGAAGAATATCAAATTGTTCCTAATGGAACCGTACCTGGTAGTCCAAGTACACAAGGGTTCTATTTGATTTAGTACGCCAGTGCACATGACACAAAATCATCACACCCATGAACCTACAGAAGGTTCTCTTAACACAGCTTACGCCATGTTACTTGTTTCTCATGGAACATATGTCTAGACTTAGCTTACCCAGTTCCAGGAACCGTAAGCTCGTTCCATAGAGACTAGTGTCTCCGAGAAACCATTCGCCGTATGACTAACTTAATCAATACGACATTTCAGGTTTTCAACGTAACAGGCCCACCATGCAAGCATGATGCCTCTCCGCGAAAACCTCGTCATGCTTTATCTACACCAGTATCATTTACTCACAGACTCATGATTTGTCTCTCTATACCATCCGATCAACGAAGACTCATGAATGTTGTCTTTAGTATTAACTGGTTGCATGACCTGAATGTTTTGTCTAGCTTACAATGCGTCCATTGATCACCCAGACCTACATTCCTATTCATCCATTCTACCATATCTATTGAGTCATCAGGTTGATACCTTGCCTCATCATAATGGTTCTATGGATGCTTGAAGAGCCAGTTTATCACAGTATTTCTACTGATCACATAAACATAGTGAATTGCTCTTCCATGTGCACAAGCACCTTTCTCTTCTCCTGATACCTCTATGCGAAACAAGAATCTCAGAGGACTTCCTTTCGCCTAGGTATTCAATGCTTCAGTAAACCTGACCAGAAGAGAAACGCTACTTCGACACACTACCTAGGACACAACGCCACTTATCCGTTCCACTAACATTGCAAGCACTAATTCTATGCTTCCCAGTGAAACGAGTTCTCCATGTACACTAGCACATCATTTTTTTCCGATACCCCAATTGTGACTGAAACAATAGAGACAGATTTCTTTCTTCTTGAGTACCCAGTGCTTCTGTACATCGATCCGAGGAGATCACTTCACGCTACACTACTCATCAGCCTTTGCCACTTGTCACTCTCTAACTACCTATGCTTCACAGCATACCTTGACTTGTGGAACCGCTGACTCCTGTAGACGTATCCTGGAGTTCCAGTTAATCCCTCCATTCACTGACGAATTCCTCCCTTCCTAGACATTAAATGTCTACATTTCCTCCTTGGTTCTTCGACCTTTGGCATATTTTCTTCGTCTCGGACTACACTGTGAACAAACCACCAAGATTCAGAAATCCTTATTCGTCAACATTCTTTCCACGACGCAGCCTTAGACTGTCCTAAATTCCCTTCCATGAATCTATCCTCTTGACAGAGACTCATCTGCGTCTGTAGCCACCTTTCCTTCTTCCTTTTTTTTTTTCGCAAAACGGAATTGGGAAATCCTGAACGGAAATACTTTCCAACCATTGCAACCACTTTTCCTTCAGCTCTATATTGCATAAGAATTCTGCTTCAACTATTCCTAACCCATTTTTCATCTAATCTTTGAAGATTTTCCTTTAAATTTCTAGAAATTTTTATTTCATCTAGATATCAATGAAATTTTCCTTATATTTCCCTTTAATGAAAATCTCAATTCTTTTACTGGAATAATGTAATAGTTTTAATGAATACTTTTTTTTTTCTTATCTCGCTGAAAGAAACTTGCAAATTTTATTCATTTTACGTTGCAATAGAAACCAACAATGGTAATTTTCCATCCTTAAGAAATTTTCATAAATCTTCCATAAAAATTTCAATCTTATGATTTCTCACTTAATTTCTATGCAACACAAATTCAATAATTGTAAAACAATTACAATACAAGAAATAAAATAATCATAATTTCACATATTTTATTCTGTAAACAGCTGTGAAGGAATCATTCCATTAAAATTCTCTTAAATCTAAGCATGTTACACATCAACATATAAGATTCCAAATTAAGAGAATATCAGGGGGTTGAAAAGCGCTTTTCAGGGTTAAAATTTCAATGTCATGGTATAAAACATTTTTTTAAACAAAAAAAAAAAAATCATGATACCAAATTCGGAGAATACCACTCTCCTACCAAGAGAAAATACTTGCGATTTTCCTTCTCTTTTACTCCACATGCTCATCCTGCATGCTTTCTTTTCCGCCGCCTCACCCTCAGCGTGTCAGGCCGCTGCATGATGCTGACTTCGTTGTGTTGTGTGTGTGTGTCGCTGCGTCACGATGAACGCTGCGGAGCTCTCCATCACTCACCACACACACCCATGCCGCATCGTCCTGGGCGTGCAAGCTCGCTGCATCGCTGAGAGCTTCGTTGGTGTGTGTGTGTGCTCTCGCTCTCTGCGACGATCACGCTGAGTCGATCTCCGTCGCTGCCCTCGCTGCCCCATACACACACACACATCGCACCTCGCACACGCACAGGAAGGTGCCGTTATGCGGCACACAACACATTTTTCGCACGAAAATGTCACAATTTTCCACTCGCGGTGAGCTTTTCTAGCTCTAAAACCGTTTCCCGCACTTCAGGAAAATATTACGCGCGCCAAAGTCCTGAAACGATGGACTTTTTCCACTTTTTTTCCGCGAATTTCACCACGTGACGTCAAAGTGACGCCATGAGATTTTTCACTCGCGAATTCAACACTTTTCGCACTTTTCCACTTCCGCGAACGAGTTTTGGGCTTATTCCACTTCTGAATTGTAAAATACCCGACAATGAGATACCAATTGTCATAGCCAGGTACTACGATTCAGACTTATGGGGTGGGTCCGTCCGTACGACCCCATGGCCCACGAGTAACTGAGCCAACCGTACTAGGGTGGTTGGGAGAGAGAGTCACCTTAAGACTCCCGCCAACCCCACACACATAAGCCAATCTGTCCCATACCATGACAGTTAGTACCAGCGGTACTACATTTGAAGGTTTTTATTTTGTAATTAAGAGTGTTAATTTAAAGTGCTTAAATGCCTTTGATAATTTTTTTTTTTGAAAAGAAATTAACTCGAAAATTTAAAAAGAAAGAAGTTTACCCGCTTCTGTATGGGAAAACCCTGTATTTGAGAAAACAATGGGATATGAATAATCTTGTATAGAATCAAAAGAGAATAAGAAATTGCTAGAATTTCTATTTTCTTTTTTCACTGGGAACAGATGGAAAAATCTGGCAATGATTTTCCACAAAAATGTGATCAATAACGTCACTATTGCATTTTTTTATCCGAAAATATTTTTAGCAAAAAATTGCATAGATCCCTTAATTTTAACCTAGCTAGTGCGTAACTTCTTTTCTTATTCAATTCTACATTCCAATTCATTATTTTTTGCGCTCAAAACATTCTACTGGCCATTGCCCTGCGGTGGATTTATTACATGTTTTCTGTTACTTAATTAAATTTTAATTTTCCAATTATCAAGCTTGTTTTCTAATAATACAATTCCAATTCGAATGCATAAAAGGTTTCTAGTTCACGAGAATTCGAACAGAAAGAGGCCTATAAAATGCAACAAGAGCACAAAAATACAGAAAAATCGCATGAGGATAATTGCTTTTTGCAAAATGTTGTTTTTTTCTTAATTAAATTAAATTATTTCTCGTTACAAATTACATTTATAATAATTCATCTTTGGTGAAAAAAAAAGTTTTTTTTTGCAAATTCAACCTCGCAATATGATCATCAGTTCGGGCTTCTTTTGACGCAAATAATTGCTCCTTCTCACCCACTTTACATTTTCTTCTAAATGCAATTACTGTGAGCGAAAGATTTCTCATTGAATGTGTTTTATCTCCCTCCTGAAATCCCAACATGCACGCCCGATCGTGCAGATCAAGCAGATCTCCTGCGTCGTGAGTTGGACAATCGGTTTCTGGATCGTTCGGGTTTGAGTGCGGTACCACCGTCACCGTACTTGCGTCAGGAGTTGCACCATCATCAGCATCAACATACGCATTTGCATCAGCATCAGCAGATCATTGCGAGTACCCCATCAGCTCCGGCGCCCCTCTTTCCGCCGCCCATCTTCAAGGATATCCCAAAAATGGGGGCGGTGGATTCACCTTTCTACCGGACGGGCTTGGGTATGCCAACGTACCCAGGCTACAGTCCGAGTCTTCTGCATCCCGGTCTAAGTGGACCCACGCCATTTGTGCCACCAAGTCATTTGCCAGCATTTGCCCCAAAGGTAAGTCTCTCTGCAGCGCCATTCTCTCAGTTGTTTTTCCTTCTCAAAACAACAAGCACCGAGTCATGGGATTCACATAAGAAGAAGGATAAAAAAAAGAAGCACAGTTGAAGATAATTTCTTAGGTTCACGAGAGCGTTTTGCATTTGAGAGATTTTTCATCCAAAGTGTGTGTTTTTTTCTCTCATGTTTTCCAATCTCAAAAAGCATGCAACAGTTTAATTAGTCAATCAATCACATTTCACAACACACTCTCATCATCATTATTCTAAAAGAAAGAGAGAGAGAAAGAGAACCTCTCTAATTCTTCAGTTTTTTTTTCTTTTTCTTCTTACCTCTGTACATATTTAAATCGCTGTGTATTCTTAGCTTTATTCTTGTGTTTATAATTTCCTTTCACTCGAAAGTGCCGCGCAGAAATCGTTTTTTTTGTGTTTGCTTTTCAATGAAGGTGATCCTCAGGAGATTAAGCGTTCATTGAATAAAATAATTAAAATTCAATAATGAAACTCTCAAGAAAAGATGGGATTGAGGGCAGTAGATCGTTATTCCAAATTATTTTCTTGTTAGGCTTTTTTAAATACAGAATAAAAATGTTTATTTTTTCTTTTTTTAACAACATTTTTATTTATTTGTTCAAATATCATGCCTTATTTAAATGCTCATATATTGTGCATAACATCCTTTAAAATCTCAATAAATTCACAAAAAGGCCTTAAGATTTTAATTTCTTTTACCTACAAACTTCTTAATGATTACAAATTTTATTTTATTCGTTTTAAAAAGCAATGAAAAAAATTATTGATGGCATTAAATTGATTTGTAATAGTTTTTGCTATAAAACAATAATTTGCGAAATCTAATAAAATACCTACCTATTTGATAATCAATTGTTTAGCGATATTGTTTATGATTTTTTTTTATTGATTGCAACTTAAAATGTTAACGAGTGAAACTATCTTATCTTTTTAAATCTTTTTTAATAGACTGTAAAAAAATGAGTAATTTCTGATTTATTGTTTTATTTATTTTTATTATCCAGTAAAATTTTATTTAATTCCTCGATCTTGAATTGATCTTAAATTCTATTTTAATTTTTCTTAACAAGGAAAAAATGATCATTCTAATGATCTTGAAATAAAAATATGATCAGGAATATTTTTTTAGAACATATTTTGAATTTTATTTCTCTTATTTTATTACTTTTTTATATTTCTGGATTATTTTATTAGAAAAATTATTTCAAGTTCATTTTTATTTATAAGTCGCCATAAAAACCTCTAATTAATTTTTTTTTAAGTGTTTAGAATTTTTTAAATTTTTCATTGATCTCGCCTTTAACTGATCAATCCATTGTTTCGTGAATGTTCTTTAATATTTATTTATTTTATTAGGTTCTAAAGACCTTTGTTTTAATTTCTAAACCAACTCTTTATTTCATTATCACTAGCAAAAATTTAGAAATATATTTTTTTTTAAAATATTTCCTAAAAAAGATATGAGAAATATTTTGCATTAACTACCTTCACTACCTTTGAACCTTTGAAAATCAAGCCTGAAGATCACCTTAGAAGCTTTCATGACATTGTTAGGAAGCTCCGAAAGAGCCTTAAAGAAAACCCCAAAAACGGTTTTATCAAAATAATTAGTAAAAAAAAATAAAGAGAAAAACCAAATTGACGAATTTTCTCTTTCTTTTTATCTAATTTGTTGTTCTTTTGTTGTAAAAGTAATATTGCATTTTATTTGTGTTCGCAGCAACCACCTCCTGCCGTTGATCCTAAGCCTAAACAAGTGGTAGGTGTCTCATCATCTCAATCTCTTTTCCCAGAAAAAAATAAATTAGAAAATAAAAAAAAATATTGGAAAGAGATTTATTTATTTTTACAAAATATAATAACATTTTTTTTTGCAACAATGCTTATAAAATTCAATTAATTTTTTTTGTGATTAAACATAATTTTTCATTTTAATTTGATCATCATCATCATCAACACTGAATCATCACTGATCATTGTGTGTGACTCTTTCATTGAAGAAATTTTAACAAAAAGGAAAATTTGTGAATTAAAATTGTCTCGTTTGAAATTAGAGAAAGTAAAATTAATTTTAGGCATCACGGACGGTGTGCCAACAAATTTTCACATAATTGTGTGATTTTGTATTTGCAGAAGACGGGCAGATGGAATGCGATGCATGTGCGAATTGCCTGGGAGATCTATCATCACCAGACGAAGCAGAATCCGGAAAAGACGGCGGCAGCTGCTGCGGGGCTCAGTGCAAAGGCCACGGACCTTTTGAGGCCACCGTCGCATATCTTTCCACCAAGTACAGCTTTAGGGCGACCCCATGAATTGCCCGCATCCACCTTCCCACCCACTGGGTTACCCGGGAGGACACCCTTTGAGTCAGTGCCACTCTCCACGAGTTTCCTCACATCACCAGCTAGTCATTTAGGTATGAGAGTTGTCTCTTATTTTATTAAATTTAAATTTTATTTAATTAATTGAATTTTGTGATTTATTTTTCAGGGACTGCAGTATCACCCTTTGGACGATACGCTTCCCCTTTTGGTGGCTCTCCATTTACGGGATTGTCACCCTTTTCACGTGATCTTCCCCTCGCTGGACCACTCACATCGGTGCATGATCCCTGGAGAAGGTAAATCCCCAATTTATCTCCCCTCTTTTAATGCAAAAATTCATTTTTTTTTTGCGAAAATATATTTGCCCAAAAGCTGACGAACATTCAACATTCGTTTCTTTCTCAAATATTTTTCTTGAGAAAAAATTGTGTCAAAAATAGAATTTATTTAAATATTGTACGCCGTTGTGCAAATAATGATATCACGCAATTAATTCGTGAGTACGTAATTCGGCGGTATTTTAGGTAGTGTGTACGATGGCTTTTCATGAAAGTCAAATTAAAAATTAAGACAGGGCTGTATTTTGTATTAAATTTAATTTTTAAAATTAAGGCTGTTCTTAATTTTATTTAATTTTTTTTTTGCAGCGCAATCCCGAGGACAATTGGGGCCTACCCACCGGCACCGGGACAGAGTGCATGGCCTCTGAAACCGGATCCCAATATCGATGCAGCACGACGTGAAGCTGAGGAACGTGAGCGTGAGATGCGTGAACGTGAGCAACGTGAACGCGAACGTCAGCGCCGTGAACGTGAAGAGCGGGAACGGCAGCGTGAGCGTGAGAAGGAAGAGAAGCGCAAGGAGCAGGAAAGGGAGAGAGAGCGCGAACGTGAACGTGAGCGACGCGAGAAGGAACGGCGAGAGATGGAAAGGCGGGAAATGGAACGAGAACGGCTGCTGCAGCAACAACGGCTGGCTGAGAGCAACAAGCTGGCCAATAGTGCGGTGCAGCGTGATCGTTCACCGCTACGGAATGGCACGGATGTGGATGTGCGTGTGAAGGAGGAGCCGCGAAAGGAGGACACGGATCTCCTAATGCGAACCGATCCACGGTACCATCCCGCCGCGGCAGTTCATCATCCCTACCTTGCGGTACGACATGCACCACATGTGCTACCACCACCGCCACCCCACCTCACACGTTCCATCCTGCCTCCGTCACTGGGTGCACCACCCATGTCGCATTTCCCGCCACCCCCACCAGGACCCACGTGGGCCGCCATTGATCCATACCGAGACCCCTACCGACTGGATTCAATGCTACGCTACAACCCCCTAATGGAGGCTTTCCGGGTGGAAGAGGAACGCGCCAAGGCGATGAACGCGTATGCAGCGCACTCGGCAGCACACCTACGTGCTAAGGAGCCGAGTCCTGTGCCGCCACCACCGCAATCACATCACAGACTGCCTCCGGGGGCACTAAAGCCACCCACCGGCTCACACATGGCGCCGGGTGGGCATCCACTGGCGGCGGAATTACATAAAAAGGACGATGGCACACAGCCACGATGATAAACCGCCGCGACGGATGGTGTAAGTATTTTATTTTTCAATAAGTTAAATATATTTAATAATAAAACAACAACAAAAATGGAGCTGCAATTTGTGGTGGAGAAGAAAAGATGGTCCAACAGGGGCAGGTGGGATGCAACATTGCTAAATCTTTTCGTTTCTTTTGCATTTATTCTTTTATCTTTTTTTATTTATTAACATTAAAAAATATTTAAAAATTTTAATTTTTTGAAGTTTGTGATTTTGACAATACCAGCATTTTGACAGCTGTCACTGTCACATACCTTTCAAGTCATTTTATTTATTCAACAATTGGACAAATTCACTTTATTTTGCAAATTTTTAAATGGAAATAAAGTGAACTAGTCTTGATTTATTTGCATTTCTTCATATTTTCTTAATATTTATTTATTTCAACGTATTGTAAGTCTTATGACGCACACAGAGGAAATGTCAATGTCACCTATGTTCAAATTTGGCGCCATCTTTTATTCTTTCCACCATGGCAGCAAAGTGATATTCAAATTTTAACTAATAAATAATTATAATTGAGATAAAAATCAGAAAGAAAAGTCGCAGAATGAAAACTTTTAGTGAATTAGGATTTAAAAGAAAATGAATAAAATGTAATTTAAAAAAAAAACTTTATAGAAAATAAACTCAAAAAATGACTCTGCGTAAAGCAAAAAAAAGTGTTTTAAAACAAAAATGTGGAAAAAAATACTTTAATAGAAAGTGATGGTGAAAAGTGAATCTCATTCTTAATTTAATAAATTAAAAAGAAAGAAAATGGATTAATAAAATTAAATTATTGCGTTAGAAAAGTGAAGTGTGGGAAGAGATTTAAATGAAGATGAAAAAAACAATAATAGGGATGAAGTTAATACTACCTTTTACCTATTACTTTCTTAAATAAAAGAAAAAAAAAGAAATATTTAAACAGACACACAAACAAGTGAAAAAAAACTAACTGATAAGTTTATCAAATATTAGTAAACTATATTAAATTATTATCTAAATATAATAATTGAAAGGAATACAAAATGAAACTTTATTTATATATCAAACCCTAACTTTTTAGGAAAACCGGTAAAAAAACGGACATTGTGAAATGAAAACTTGTGGGATATTGTAAAGAAAATAATGCAAAAAAAATCGTGGAACACAAGAGATTCGATTTTATATATTTAAAACAAAAAAATATATATAGAGAAAAAGGACACAAGAAGAAATTATTCATTCAAAAAAAAAGGAAAATTAGGTTCGGTAAGTTATTTATATAAAGAAAAACGTGAGAGTGAGAGTGTTAGGAACCACCATTTACATGGGAAAGAAAACAGCGGATTAAACAAAAAAAAACTATTTACCATACATAAAGGATCTTTAAAAAAAAAGTGGGATCTTTATGTATGAAAAGGAAGGAATAACACTAATCTCTAGGCCAGACTAAAGAATTGGTAAACTTGAAGGGGAAAGAAACCAAGAATTGGGACTCAAAATCTGGATAAAGAACGTTTAAATGGGATTTAGGAGATTGCGTGGAACAATATTGAAAAGGAAAGAAGGCAGAATGTTAAAGAAAATGATGAAAAAAAAATCTAGTGAATAGTAAAGAGAAAAAAACAATTAATAATAATGTAAAGTTACAAGAAAATTGTTGTTGTGTGTGCGCTTATTTATTTTCGATATAAGATTTAAAACAAAAGAAAATGAAAAAGGTAAAAATTGAAAAGAAACTTTGCAAAAAAAGTTAGGAAAAAAATTAAAAAGTCAAAGGCAGGAAATTTATATTTAAATAAACAAAAAAAAGTATTTACGGGAGGGGGTTACATTCTGCATATAAATTATTATTAAACATTTAAAGAAAGAAAAAAAACGTGGAATGAAAGAGGAAAAAAATGCGAAATGAAATAGGCCGTGTACATAACATTTAAATAATACATTAAAAAAAACAATTAATCCAATATTTATTGTGTCTAAATAACACGCAAACATCATTCATCAAAGTTTAAATATTTACATTTTTCAATAGCGAAGGTAAAACACGGAGGAAGACGCGTTAAAAAAAACCACACCACACTGCATTTCATCATCGATTTATTTAACACATTTTTCTTTTATTTCTTTCTTTAACAAAGGCGAGGCTCATCTTTCCAAGAAGGATGATAATCTGTAGTTATTTCTTTGAAATTTTTGTATATTCCTGAAATGCGTTTTCCCGACCCAGACAAGATTTTGAGAATCTCAAGAATTTAAAAAAAAATTTACATAAGGCCTTATGCTTCAAAATGTTTTATGAAAAATAATCATTCAAGTGTTTTTGACTATGACATTTCGATTGCTCTCATCTTCTTTATCAGGTCTGAAGTAATTTTGAAAACTTCAAATTAATTTGAGATTTATTTTGACAGATTTTTTGACAGTTTTAAGATGTCTTTGGTTATTAAATCATATCGATTTATGTAAAATAATCAAAAGAGAAAGAATTCGTTTTTAGTCAAAATCTTCAGTTAATTTAGGAAGAAAGCTTTTTCAGCCAACTCCTTATTCCAACTCTTTTATTCCGTAATAATTTGGGTGCGAAAACTTAATCCCCTTTTTGAGGAACAAATCAGTATTTAAATTGAGGAAAATTGCAAAAATTAATTTATTTTCTTCATGATTATTACAAAAGAAAAAACTTTGTTGGGAATGAAAATTATCTTCTCAAAAAAAAAATTAATAAAAACCTGCATGAAAAATCATCCTAAAATTTTAATTTACGATTCATTAGAAAGGCCAGAAAAAAAACGTTTACAATAATTAAGTTTTGGCTGATGAAATAGTACAAAAGTAAAAAAAAAAAAGAGAAAATTAAATTTTCATTCTTATTTTCTACACACAGTCAGTAATTAAAAGAAAGCAACTTTTATTATCAAAACACACACACAATGTGGGGGAGAATTGTGGAAAAGATGCAAAATAAATGAGACGCAATAATCAAAATTTTCTCTTTGATTCTAAAAAAAAATATAGAAATACAAGAAAAACTTAAAACAGCTCTAGAAAGAAAATTTTAGAAGAAAAAAAAAGATTTTTTTACAATGTTCAATCACACACAAAACAACATGCACGTTTCCAACATAAAAAAAAAAACCAACACATAATGCAACATGTTCTTTTTTTTAATAAGAAGAATTATTGAAAAGAAAATGGAAAAAAAATAAAGTTTTAATAACAGAAATAGAAAAGTGAAAAATGATGAAGAAGAAAATGTAATGACTTCGGAAGAAAAGATGAGATGATACGCAGATAAGTTAGAGAATTTCTGTTCATATATTTTTAAAAAATGTAGAATGATACATAAAATTAAAAAAAAAAAAACAATTAAAAATAAAATGAGACATAATGTAATTGCTTTGTAAATACAATGTCGATGTAAGTAAATAAGCCAAGTAAAAGGTTGAGATGAACAAAAAAAATCAACATTATACATAAACAATTGTATTAAAAAAAAACAAAAAATAAAAATGATGAAGAAGGAAGAAATATATTTAATGAGAAAAAAAAGAATTTAAGATAGCACAGTGGGTTATTTAAAAAAAAAAAAAATTTAAAAAGAAAATGCAGAAGGAAAAGTTAAATGAGAAAAAATGTGTAGATAGTTTTCTTTTTATTTTGCAAAGTAAGAAGAAGAATTAAAGAAAAAAAGAATTAGTTAAATTTCTTCGCCGCCATTGATTTTTTTTATTTATATAATGTATTAATTATTATTATTACTGTATGAAGAGTAATTAAAAAAAAAAGTGAATAAGAAAAACAATTAAACATTTTGTAGATAAATGTGAAAATGCGAATAACAATATATAAATCCAAAAAAAAACAAAATGGCTTTCAAAAGGACGCTTTCAGGACTTCCAGGATCAATCGAGACTAAACTTACTTTATGGTGGATAAGGTGAGGAAATAGGAGCATTTTGGGGCATTTTATTTTATCATAAAATCTCCTCTTTTGTTGTTTTTGTGCTTTATTTAACTTTCTTTCCTTATTAAAACAAAATTGGGATTAACAGGTGGTTGAACCGGCAAATATTTACTTTTCCCGCCAAATGTGATTCTACTTTTCTCATTTTCCACCATGAACGCCACCATCGCTGCGAGAATGAGATGGAATTTCTCCACTGGAATTCCAGCCTGTGGAGCAACTTTTGCCTCCACTGAATATAGTACAAGCAGTCCACGTAATTATTTTGAACATAAAAACTTTAAGAAATAATTTTCTAGATTATGCTTTTCATGCTCATGTGATCTTGAAACAAATAATGTACTCACTGGAAGATTTATTGGAAATAAAATAATTTTGCGCCCGTTTATGCTTCATGTTTTATCACAAAATATTAAGAAAATGTAATAAATTGTTTGCCATGTACCACTGATACTAATGGTGTTTACGTGGTTTACCTTCTTGTTTTTCCATTTTCTCCGCAAAAATAACCAACTAATCCCCCCTCGTGAGTGTACAAGGTGACCCGGAGTGTGTGAAGCGTGCGTGCGTGATGAGTGAGAAGGACGAGGTGGATCGTGTGGTGGCTGAAAAGCATTCCAATGCAACAAATGGGGGCGTAGTCGCACCTGAACATCATCCACAACAGGAAATAGCCCAAAGCCCCCCAACCAGAAGTACCGAAGATGCCAATGATGGTGCCACGAGAGCCACCAGTAAGAGCCAATGGGTGAAATTCGATGATCCCGACGATGCAGACAGGAAATCTGATGAAAACACGGTGAGTCTCACGGTGAGAGAAATCTCTCTCCACTTCCACAGGAAGTTTCCGGACACGGTGAAACGCCACCCAGCGGATGCAGTGGGTGTTGTCCCCAAGGCCGTGTGCCACAAATGCCCCAATTACATGGCCATGGAGCTAATTAGATGCAGGAAAAGGGCAGGAAATTTGCATAATTGAGAGAAAATCACCTCCATTGAAGCACGGGGAACTCCATTGATAATGAGGCTAAACCTTCTCTATTGCCACACAAAATAATCTTTATTTAGAGAAATTTATACATAATGGGGTTGATTCATACATTATTCGCTAGTTCGTTTTAGTACAGCTGCACGAAAGGCTCCTGGTCAGGACATGGGCAGCAATGCTCAGTTGAATGCTATGCAATAATGTTCTCCCAACAACACCCACAAAATGAGCTGTTGAGGAATTTTAGATTGCAGAAGAATTTGAAGAATTCAGTCAGAATCTTAATGAGATCACAGCGTTGACTGGTCGAGATGTTCCATTAAAATTGATTCTATTCCAGTTTAGGATCGTTAGAAAATCATTATTTTTTGGGAAATACTTTTACATACATTTCCTTAATGAGTTTTTAATGAGCTTAAGTTGTTAATTTGGAACTTTGTTTTATAGATTTTCATTAGTTAGTGATGCTTGAAAGTTATCTAAAAGTTTGGAGGGGAGGAATCTTATTCGATTAAAATAAAAATCACATTTTATTACATTGAGATGCCAGGAAAAATTATTAAGATTTAATTAAGTAAAAAAGAAATTGTAGAACTTTCGAAATTTATAAAAAAAAGTTATAAAGAATTAATTCTATTTTCTTTCAAAAATGAACTGTGTCTTGGCTGAGTTCTAAAAACAATTAGAAGTGCTAAAATCATAATTTTTTCAAAGAAATCCTTAATTTTTCTCTTTTTAAATTACAATATTATAAATTATTGAATTAAATTAAATTTTTATTATATTGTGTGACACATGATTTTTTCTTCCAAAAAATACATTTTTAAATTAATTTTATCATCTTTTTGTTAATTTTTTTGTTGTTGAAATCGATTAATTTAACAAACAAGCTATTCGTTCATTCTTACTGTATTCATCTTGCAAAAGTTAATCCTTCACGATTTTTTCAATGAAAAAGTTTTTTTTAGTACAGAATTTGATCAAGTTTTAGTCAAGACACATTAGGACATCTAAAAATATAATTTTCTGCACAACACATTCTTAAATCAATTCATTTGAAATTGCAATGGACGGTAATACACGAATTAGTGCAAATTTGTGATTAAACAATTTGCAAGAGTTCTAAATTCTATTAAAAATGAAGACAAAGATGTACTAAAATTGCCTTTAAATACTAAATATGTCTTGGCTAAAAGTTCTAAAAGCCCTTTTTTTTAGAATTGCCATCTCTTATGGAATTTTCAGAATGTTTTTTCCCTAAATCATAGCTTTTCTAATAGATTTTTTAATCGACCTTATCAATTTTATTTATTTAAGAAGAAAAACTTTTTTTTTAAATTTTAGTAGGGGAGACCGGGGTAAAAATAGTCAATTTGCATAAATCCTTATCTGCAGGATTCCCCAAGGGCAAGAAAATTTCCTCGATAGGTCATTCTTATAGGAAATTTCCTGGCCTACAACTTTGTCTCAGACCACTTTTCTCTATCTCCACGGGAAATATGAGTTTTCGAGCTTTTCCTAAACCCTTCCGCTTCTGACTTTTTTTAGACGCGGCGGGTAAATATAGTCACCAGTTGGCTAAATAAAGTCGATCGAATTTTCCGGCATTTCCAATGATTTTCCACCTGAGAGATTGATAGTAGTTGATAGCTAAACTTCTCACCTTTTGATTCGCGACAAGGAATTTCACTTTTATACGCACTAAAACAGAGAATTTTGCGATTTTCTCAAACACTCCATTTTGCAACAAATGGATAGAAAATATGCCAAAAATTTCGATCTCCCATATGATTTACATGGGATGACTAGATCTACCCCAAGGGGTATGTTTTGATTCAAAAAATTGTAGAGAAAAATCATTAAAAGTTATTGAAGAATACACCTTGGCAATGTTTTCTGTAGTAACCCAGCTAGTGAGAAAAATTATCAGATTGGAAAATTGCTGAAGGAAAACTTCGGAAAACGCGTTTTTCTCAATACGCAAAAGTTTGGGAAATGGGCCAAAAATCTATTTTCATTTTTAACTCCTAAAGTACTGATCGCATAACCTCCAAATTACTGTCAAAAATTATAGGTTGGTAGGGCTTTCCACCAGAATTTTTTCCGATTTTTCCGATTAATAACTTCGGAGAAATTGGCATTTGAAAATTCGAAAATGACTATTTTTACCCCGGTCTCCCCTACTTTGTGTTTATTCAGTCTTTTCTATGAGCCTCTAGTGTACTCTCAGAACATATTTAATGCTTCCTTACCGGCCCAATTTGTGAATAATCAATGAAACTTTAATAATTCAGCTCAAGAAGCTAAAGAAAGAAATGAGGAAATATCGGAAATGTGTATTGCTCAAAATAACCTTTCACAATTTCTTTCCAAGAGTTCTTTTTTGTGGATCGGAATTTACGATCCACATGAATGATTCATAAATGAACAAAACATTATTAATGTACTGCAGCTTCAGACATTGTTGAAGAAGAGGAAAAGAATTTCACGCTGGTTGGGGAGATATTTGATGCTAAATGGTTTTACATTAATCTCAAATTAAATCAAAATTAATACGAAGAAGTCTTGTTTGCTTTTTAATAAATAATTTATTGAAGTTAAATGAAGCGTTTTGAGGTAATTTGTGAATTCGCTGATGAGCTGACTTGTTGTAGACTCCTCACCCACTGGCTGCACCACGACCAGCTGCTGTTCTTACAACTGAAACCGTCCATGTTAATGTGAGTACAAGTTCATCGCCAACACGAGCTTCTGGCCAGGAAAGGAATCATCAGACAGCTAAACTTCCCTCTGTGGCTGTTATTGAGGTAATAGCTCAGGTACCTTTGTAATGGTGATGGGAAGAAGGTTTAAAGTGTCCCACATTGTTGTCCACAGGTGCCATCCTCGAGAACGACAACGGATGCAAATTCCGGCATGAGAACAATTGAATTGTCCACTGGCAGGGTACGCGAGGGTTTTGCCAATGGAGACATTATTGTGACGCTCCTTCCGGTCAATACAAAATGGCCCTGGGTCACACCGGCAATCTTCCGGCCTGAACTTGTGCCCGAAGAACTCATGGCGCAGGGTCTGACGCTCACTGTTGAGGAGTACGTGCACGCCATGGAGACCCTCGTGAATGACTATCGTTTCACATTCTACAACATCTGCTACAAGCGCGTGCTCGTGTGTTGGATTGTCTTTGCCTTTGCCGTCCTCCTGGGGCTTCTCTTTTCCGGTCTCACGGGTATTACGTTGTTCGTTCTGGGTGTGGCGTGGCTCTTCCTCAATGCAGCTGCCATCTTCCTGTGTATGTGGATTAAATTGCGGCTATCGCGTGGCCTCGAAAAGTGCCTAGCGCTCGTCAATAAGCAACTACTACGTCACAAAATCCTCCTGGCACTCGATGATCGCGGGAAAATCTCCTGCCACAAGGTGAATTTGTGCTTCCTGTACTTTGACTCCAGTCAGTGTGTCACCTACCTCAATGACTTCATTGCACGCAATGAGCAAAGTGGGAATGCCGTACCACCTGGGTGGGAGTCCCGAATGGATCTGGGAGCTTCGGACATTGTCATTCAAGGCAGTACAACTACACGCGTCTCCCGGAAGCAGGTAAGTCTTTATCTTTTTTTTCCATCCATTACTTCTACTTTCTGTTCATGCGACGATCTGTGATGAATTTGAAAAGAAAAAAAGTCCAAAGTCCACACACTGGTTTGGTGGTCTCTGTCGTGTTGTTTGTTGTGCGCGTTTTGAATGTAAAGTGCTGGAAGGGAAATTAAATTTGTTTGTAAGGAGACACAGGTAGGCTACAAAGAGAATATTTTTAATTAAATTATTCTGTTGTCATTGGAAAGTTTTAAGCGGAGTTCTTTGCAATTTTTAGAATTTTCGTAATTTAAATTAAAAGGAATTAATTTGAGAGAAATTTTATTTTATAATTTATTTGCATTATTCAAGCGACAAAAGCTTTAAATAATTTTTCTTTAATGAATTGAGGCTTGTTTAGAGGTTTAACCCTTTAAGGTCCATTGCGTCATACGCTGACCCAAAGGCTATTTTATGAATATTGAGTCCAAATTAGTGCAAGACTATGTCTTTACAATTCCGGATCATTTTATGACCACAAAAGGACATCTCCAAGGACTCACAGGATCAGGAAGGATGAAAAACCAAAAATTTTTAAGTTGGAATTTTTTGTTTAAAATGACTTATTTGAGCTCAAATGAACCCATACAAAATTATTTTTAGTTCAATCAGCTCGCTAGATTAGTCGCGAACCTTAAAGGGTTAAGCGGAAATTTTTATTCAATTTTTTAGAATCTTGGTGATTTAAAAAGTTAAATTAAAACCAATGATTTGATAAAGAATTTATTTAATTGCCTTCTTCATGCAAGAAAAACTTTAAATTGAGGCTAATTTAGAGACTTAAAAAGGTCATACAAAAGACTAAAAGAAATTAGTAAAAATTAGAAATTTTAAACTAAAATGTTTTCTAAGATTTTTTTTTAATGAATTTTAAGAAATTCTTCTAAATTCTTTAATTTCTAAACTCTTTTAAAAAAAAAATTAAAAATTAGCTCTAAAAAAATCGCAAATTCATCACAGATTTCACCAGTTCTGCATGATTCGTCATTAAATATTATTAGCTGTTAAGAAGATCTCAAATCTCCCTGAATTCCTGGTTGAGGAAAAATCTCCACACTTCCCCCCCCCCTCTCTCTCTCTAAAAGACTTGTGCACAATTTTAACAATTTTGTCGCTCAATTGACTCAAATTCCCACCCACCATGTTGTGATTATTGACTACCAAATTTCCCCCCGGGAATTGCTCCACTTAGACTGTTGGTGAGGAGCTTTTCTTGAGATACCTGCAGCGCTGGGGCAAGGACTTTCTTCGTCGTCGCCTCGATTGGATTCTGGAGGAGAATGGACTCAATGGGAGTCCACGGCACCTCCAGGTGGCCATCTGTCCGTGCCAGTATGCCGAGGAGGTGGTTCTCAATAAACCACGTCGAGATCCACGGCAATGTTGCGCCTGCATCACCAATTGGTTCACCACACGTGGTCTCAACTGTTGCTGAATCAACAAAAAAACAACGAATCTCTGTGTCTCTTGGAGATCATCGTCTCGCCTTAAATGTCTCTAACTCCCCTGGGTGATGGTCGCATTAATTTCGATTTTACTTAACAACAAAAACAATTCTAATTTCTCACACATTCTTCACCCTCTTCACCGTCTTCGTAACTTGCAAATCTCACGTTAACAAAATTCTCTCTTCTTGTTGATTATATTTTGTCTTTGTGGATTTATGTTTATTTGTTATGTTTTGTGTGTTGTCTACACATTTTTTTGTTTGTTATCTCTTTTCTTTTTATTTCTCTTTTGATCTGTTTATCATTGCGTGAAACTTTTGCGCCATTTGGACAGAGATTAGAGGGTACACCATCCATACACAGACACATTAGAAAGCAAATCGTGTGCGAGCAATTAACCGGGATTAGCATTGAGTAAGCTTGAAGAAGATGAAAATATCAGTCACGAGATGAAATTGAAAGAGAAGCGATAATTTTGATATTTTCGTTGCTTCTTTACCAATGAAAGAGGTGCTATATATGTGATGAAGTAGCTAATAGATTTTATTATCCGTGAAATTACCAAGTGGTAGACGAAAGAATTTTTCACAAGCAGTTAGCGTGACAATTTGATAATTTCGTGGGGAATAATAATAATGATTATTTTGCACCCAAAAGTTCCATTTTTGGCACATTTCCATTTTTGTATGACACACATCATACAAAAAGTTGAATCTTCTTTAGTATTTGGAAAGTAAGAAATCTACAAACAGACCTACCCTTCACTACGATGAGTTAGAAAAATCCGAGAAAGATTTGCCCAAAAATGCAGCAAATGACGTCACAATTGTGTTTTATTTATCTTTTCGAATTTATGAAACATTATCGTAAATGTTTCATCGATGGGTTTTGAATCCAGAACGTTGTTCTCAATCGAACAAATAATGGATGGAAGGATGAAAAAAAAATTAAATTAATTACCTATTAAGTAAAAAAAATAAAGAAAAATCACAAATAACAGGAGCGTTAGCTTAGAGGGTGTTTGGATGCCCAAACACACCCTAAAAGTTAAGAAACTCCCGGTTTTCTTTGAAAGATCAAATAAAATTATTTTCATGCTATAAAAACATTAAGAATCATTTAAAGAAAGACTTTTAAACGAAAAAAAAATATCAACTGTTTGAGAAGAAACGTCAAAGTTAGAAGAACGACAAAAAAAAATAAACACCAAACGTTAGAAGAGAAGTGTCGAACACTAGATAAACAGTGTTAAATGTTAAAAAAGAAGTATCAAACGTCTAAAGATGAAATCAAAAATTTAGGAAAAATATCAATCGTTTGAAAATAAACGTCAAGTGTTAATCATTAAAATTTAATGTTACAAACGCCGTCAGTATGGTTTAGTTTACTGCGATCTAAAGTCATTTTTTAATCCATTTTCTTTTTAATTTAATTTTTTTTTTTCAAATCTAAAAATATCCCCCTAAATAGATTTCTTGTTAAGAAAAAATAATACAAGCTTAGAAAAAAATCAAAATGGCGGTTTCTTTGCACGGAAAACTGCGTGATTGCTTAATAAATTAGAATGAAATCTTAAGGAACTTGCTGGAAATCTTTCTTAAGCAAAACTATTTCATTCAGTAGTTCTGGTTATGCCGTTCTATGGTAGCTAAGGGAATCTAGGAAAACTAGGTCTTTTTTTCAAGCTAACCTGCTCTTACAGTTAGATCTATCACCAACAGTATTGATGATTTTAAATCATGAAAAGAAAGTATTAAAAATCTACTAGGAATTAGTAAAAGATTTTTTTTTTCAAAAATAATTTTTAAAAAAATGTCGAAAGCTTTGGAACAAAAATCATAAAACTATTTTGCTCTGTCCATTTGGCGTGCGTGCGTGATTGTAGAGGATGAATTGTTTGTTGCAACAAGAAAGCATTAGGCTTGCGTTTTGTATGTTTCTTCACGCTTCTAATCGTCTTCGTGGTGTTGCAGGAGAGAGCCACACTGCTCTACCTGAGGTACGCCTCCAGGTGGGGCAATGAAGCCGTGCGGGGCCACATTGATGTATCCATGGTGGAACCTGCTAGGCACTGCGCCACATGGCAGTGCCCGTGCCAGTACATTGAGCAACATCTTTCCTGCAAGCCACGAGGCAAGTTTAAATTTTTCAGTATTCTCTACTGGGTTCTGGCCTCTGAACGCTATGACTGAATTCTCTTCTACTACAATCCCTATTATTCCTTTTATTTGTTATACTTATTATTTTCTCCTTTCCTTACTTTTCCCTTCTACTTTCCATATAAAAAAATTTTTTTTTTTTAAATGTACAAATTGTGTTAATTTTGTTCAAAAAAACAATCAAATTGTATTTTCTTTTTGGTATGTTCAACACGCCAAAATAATGGCTCCTAATTCCTCTGCACACGACCGTTTATTTTTGACTTTCCATCGCCTGTGTGTGACTCAACAATATGCGATAAATACCTAACTCTGTGTAATCTCTCAACTAATTTCCATACAATAATTTTTTGTAAAAAAAAATAATCGCATTTTTGTGTTCTTTTTATTCCACATACATAATAACACTTCATTCATTTACCATCATTTTCTTTGTCTTTTTATTAAAACTAAAAATTAAATAACAAAAATTATTTGAAAATTTATAATAAAATTATATTAACGTGAAATTACTTTAAAACAACAAAAAATTAAAACTAATCAGGAGATAATAGATCATGTTGGTTGACGATCTGCTATGATGTTAATAGCAGAGAAAGAAGAATAGTTGCATAAGAGCCGAAGGTAATTTAATACGTAAAAAAAAAGTATAAAATTATATATATTCATGTAAATAAATATTGCGAAAAATATTCCCCTAAAAGACCTTAAAATGGACCAAAATAAGTACTTATAGTTGTCTTACAAAAGACCTTTGTTGATTAATGAGAAAAAAAAAGAAAGAAAACTCTTGCTCAAAAATCTCCTTAAAACTTTTTTTTTTTTTTTAATTTCTATATAAAATATTAACTGAACGTACTTAATAAATTTAAAGGAAAAATTGTGAAACTTTTAAAGGGCCTAAGGACCTTAATTATATGGGATTTTTCTTAAAAAGAAATACTATAATGCAATATTTTAGATCTGGTTGTGAAGTGTCTAAACTTAAAAATGGAAGAAATGGTATTAAAAACATCACATTCCGTCCAAGAAAAAGATTCGATTTTTTTTTAATATTCCGATACGAATCTCAGAGAGACGAAAAATCTTTTTTCTTGCTCACATTCTGTACAAGAACTTTGTTGTAAAATAAAAAGTTATTATTCTATATATATTTTACAAAATAAAATTGCAATACTTTATCAAAATGGAAAAACATTAATTTTCAATTTATCTGCATAAAGTCGCCAAAAATTTTCACAAAATAAGGATGGAAAAGCTCAAAAGGCTCAAAGGTAAGGAAACTTTGTAAATTATTTCTTCTTATTTTTTTCATATTTTATTATTCTTCTTTTATGTGTAGATTTATTAACATTTTTATTTATGTTTGTTCTGTTTGTTAAAGTAGAGAAAATTCAAAGTTACCATCTAGTGGAGGAGAAAATTAACAAAATACTAAAAATTATCTTAGAAAATTGTTTTATCTTTTTTTTGTGATTTTTTTATGTTCTTTCATTATTAAATTAATTCTTCTTTTTATATTTTTTTAAACTGTCTTTATGTAAGTTTTCATTAGAAAAGAGGATTTCCTTCATTCTTCAAGGACTCTAAACGAATTTTAAATGAATGTGTTCCCTAGAAAAATTATTCTTTCTATCGGATTTGCTCCTAGAATTTAAGTTATTTTCACTTTTTTTTGCAAGGATCCTTATAGTTTTTAAGGACTTTCAATTACCCTTAAAAATAGTTTTTAAACCTCGAATAACTCTTAAAATGTTTGAGAAATCACTTTAAGAATTAATTATTAATTAAAATTTTATTCAAATAAAATAAATCAAAAGCTGGAAAAATTTAATTTATAAAATAAAAAATTGAAAAGAGCGATTAAAGTCCTAAATCCCTAATTCTTAAGGAATATTTTAAGAGCCGAAAGGATGAAGAGAATTTACAAAAAAAAATGAAAACTCAGAATAAGAGTCAGCTTTTAATTTAATTCTGATTCCTTTATTAGAATTCTCCCTTTATTTGGATCATTAGGATAATGCATGGGGGCCTCATTCAAAAGATCCTCGGTTCGAATGAAGCTCTAGTTTTTTTTTACAAAAAAAAATCTTTTTCAATATAAAAATAAATTATTTTATTTCTTAATATTTTTTTTACATAAAACTGAATATTTTTCATAAATATTTATGGAAAACTTATTCAAAAAATCAGGAAAATCTTTTAATACGAATTTTCTCAACTTTTTTCATATATTTTAAAAGGCTTTTAGAAGCTTTTAAGCCCCCAATTTCCTTGAGTTGTGATTTTTAATGCATCTCTTATAATTTTTCAGCCTTTCCGTGCTCCTGGTGTGCATCGATGAGTGATCCGCGTGATCCCACATTGTATTATGCCTAATTTTGTATTCCCTATTGCCGTCCACAAATGTCCACACATTCCTGCACTCCGGAATTGGCTTCCGGAAGCTTATTAAATTATTCAACTACATGGTGATTTGTTAGTATTATTATACAATAAAATACATTCCCGGATTAGCTCTGTGAGCGCATTTTGATTTCCTCCTCAAACAGCGAAATTTCCTCCAGATTCTTCTCAATCTCTTCGTGAATCTCATTCGACTGCTCCCGGATTTTTTTACTTTTCTCCCGGAGGTGCGTCTTGAGTTCCTCCAGGCGTACTCTGATGTCCTTCATGTGCTCCACATCTCGCTGAAATGTCTCAAAGAGCTTCCACCATTCCTCCAGGGATGTACTTTCGGGCTCCTGTAGTCGTCTCACGTCGGGATTTTCAAGTTTCTCCGCCCTAAATGTCTCCATATCCTCGAGGATCTCCTCCACGGAGAGCATAGGAGGCGCAGGAGGGAGTTTTTTGAACATCTGACCAGCGTAATAAATTAGCACGTCTGGGATTTTTAACACTTCAACGACACGTGGAGGACGTCAAAGGTGTGTAATTGAAAGGTTTCCCAGTCATAAATCGATTTTGTTCTGTGTGTTGTAGAGAAAATTCACTTTTCTTCGGGAAATCAATGAAAAATTAGGACAAGTGGTAAGATAAATTGTTCTTTTGGATATGTTTGGGAATTTTCTTGGGTAAAATTTAATTTTTTGTGGGTATTTTGCACGATTTTGTTGAGTAATTGACAAACATAACCTCAAACCTTGACCCAATTAACTCCCGGAAAGTAATTAAGGTGAATTTTAATCTTTTCTGGGAGTGTAGCTGAGGCATGAAGATTGTGGTATTATTGCTCCTTGTTGCCCTGGTGGGTGGCAGAGCATGGGCCAATCAAGCTGATGAATTTGAGGATAATGATTTTGCGGAATTTGAGGATTTTGATGATGATTTCGTCACCCCGGGAACTCCAGCAGCTCAAGGTCCTGCAGGGCAGAAAAAAGAGCCCGAAGCTGTGAATGGGGATTTCAAGGAGATCGATGGGGATGATGCTGATGATGAAGCTGTGGTGGAGGATGAAGATAGTGAGTTTGAGCATTTTCACGATGAAGAGGAATTTGAGGGATTTCCTGGTGAGTTAATGATGGGATGAAGTCCAAGGTTAAGGCAATAATTGGCCAATCTGTTCGATTAATTTAGGTGAGCAACAAACCACAGATGGAACACCACTGGATGCAAAGGCAGGAGAACCCAAGCTTACCATGGCAAAGGTTCCAATGCACTTCCGGACACATTGGGATTCCTATTGGATGGAAATGATCATGATTGCCGGCTTATTTGCGTACTTTGCAAACTTCTTCATGGGTAAGAGTAAGAACACAAAGCTGGCAAATCTCTGGCTTTCGACACATCGACAGCTCCTTGAGGATAACTTTGTTCTCGTCGGGGATGATGGGAAGCTTGAGAATGAATCCCATGGCTTGGTGAAGGAGAGCGAGAGCACGTTCACACTGTGGTGCAGCGGAAGGACATGCTGCGAAGGGATGCTGGTGGAACTGAAGATGATCAAGCGGCAGGATCTCGTGGCTGTGATTGCAGGACTTGTCAGGCCAAACATTGACCAGGTTCACATTAAGATTGAGATGAGTCGCGATGTTATGGACAATTTTGTCTTCTGCGTTGCCACCAAGAAGTCCGCCACGAAGCTGTTCAAGGAGCAATCAGACCTCAGTAAATTCTGCACTCTAGTCAGCAAATCCGAGGACAAGTACAAGGTTCCATTGGGATTTTGCGTTCTGTCCGAAATTCCCGAAGCCTCATCGGGCATTCTGGATTCTGTGCTCATTGCTGCCCTCAATAAGTACGCCCCCCTCATTGAGTACATCCACATTTCGGATCAATTTAGCGGTGTCATCCAGCAGGAAGATCCTGGGAATCTGAAGCAACCCGAAGTGAAGCGGATGCTAATGGCGGGCTTCAATATGCCCCTCAATGTTGACATGGAGATGTCCATGAAGCCCCTCCTTATTCTAATCTTCTACCTCATGGAACGCCTCAAGCGCTTCCGCCTGTCCAAGGAGGCCAAGGCGAAGGCCGACAAGAATCGTGCACGTGTCGAGGAGCAATTCCTCAAGAATACTCACGCAGCACGTGCCGAAGCTGCTGCCCAGCGGCGTGAAGAGAAGCGCAAGCAGGAGAAGGAACGTGTGATGGCGGAGGATGATCCTGAGAAGCAGAGGCGCTGGGAGAAGAAGGAGCAGAAGCGTCAGGCGAAGAAGAAGGCTCCCAAGATGAAGCAACTGTCCATTAAGGCCCTCTAAATCCCAACCAGTTGCATTGTCTCACATCTCCTCCAATTCCCTCTGTTAAAGCTCTAAATGGGGGCCCAACGAAAGTCCCCATTTGAGCAGCCCCCTTCGGGTCTTTTTGTGAGATTATAGAATTCACAATAAAAAAAACTATAGAAGAAATTCTCGATCAAATTAATTGATTTTTTACTTTTACTTTTCTTCGTTGGACGACATTGCAACAATCGAAAGGGCAGAAAGTTCAGAAGAGAATTCAATGGAAATCAATGAGGAAATACAAGAAAGACAATGCCAGTGCATTGAAATTGCATTCATTTGAATTAAGTTTTGGAATTCAACGTTAGCAGAGAAAAGAAATGAGGGAAATGAGAATTATTCTTTTGATTCTTTAACAAATAATCATTGAGTACTGAGTTTATAGTAAAGCAAAATTAGCAAATAGATAAGTTGACAAACAACATTGGATAGATGGCGCTGAAACATAATTAAAAGGAAGCAAAGAGATTCTTTAATTTTAGTCTACAACGGACGCCTTTATTTAAGAATTAATTCATAAATTCTACATTTAGGACGCATTTATCTTGCACATTGTAATATAATTGGCTCTTCGATATAAATACAATAGGCTTGATCGTCTTATTAATAAGTTAGCACAAATTATCTATTTTTTTGAACTTGTAAAATATTTGGAATTTTTTCTTCATTGGAATGGTTAAATTATTGACTAAAGACATAATTATTTAGTTACTTTGTCAATTTAACACATAAAAAGCAAAAAAAAATGAATATTATCAGCAGAAAATGAGTTTATTAGGCAGTCTTACTAATTATTGTTGTACATACTTTGAAGAGAAAATCTTAAGAAATTGAATGAGGTAATTTTTATTTATATTTTCTTGAATGGTGAAATAGGATCTGTTTGAGCACATGACAAAACTATTTTCAAATCTCTCTTCGGGAACTTCAGGAGAATCCTTTGTAAAATATTCAATTTATTAGTATAAAAACTTAACTTTAAGCATCAAAAAGTTTGGTTACATTTTAGGGTGGTCAAGTACCAAATACGAATTTATTTTGTAAAACATTCCCAATTTTTCTAAATTCAGCTTACGAATTGTATCAGCAAAACTTTCGGGACAAAAAAATCAAAAACTCAATATTCTGATTTCTTGATTTTTAACAATTTGATAAATGAAAAATTAATAATTAAAAACGATTTAAGAATCAAGAAAATCAAGGTCAAAACTTTTTATGAATGCTCTTTTATCGTTTTTATCAAAATCTATCTAACAAAATCAGAGTTTTACCTGATTTTCATTGAAAAAATGATCATAATCATCGATTTTCTCGCGAAAAATCTCTTTTTTTTTTACTTCATTCCATAACTATTCAGATTTTCTCTTCCTTTTTTTATTCCTTTTGTGCATAAATCCTGTTTTAAAATTTGGTGTGGAGCTTTGATAAATTCTGGGTTTGTGTCTTTGACTGAATTTTTGAATTTCCTTACTATACATTCCATACACAATGCCTCTAATTTTTTTGTTTGAATTTTTAAAAGAAAATTAATTCTTTAACGTTTTTTGGTTCTTTTTTACTAAAAATTAATATAAAATAACTTAAAAATTTAACAAAATAATATCACAAATTATCGTGGAGAGCTTTTAGGCAGCTTTTATGCTGAAGATTCCATCGTGATGATCGTTTCAGTGGCTAATTTTAAATTGAGATCAACGACAATCTTGCAGAATTCACTATCCTGAATCTCTACAAAGTCCGCTAGAAAAACATTAACTCTGGCTGCTTCTCCGGGACGCCACTCACCGGGCTTTTGGCTGGCAATCCACGTGAGGAGTTTGCGGAAAACTTTGCGTGCGCACGTGCGCTGGAGGGAGGAGAAGAAACGCGGTACGGTGTAGGAGATATTGGGCGTGAGGACGCACTGTGTGACGTAGCCACGGTGGGGGGAACGCGTGAGGAGACCCCGTTCGAGGAATTCCTGCAATTTACTCACATTTGTCTGATTAGGCCAGGGTGTGGGCCAATCGTCACTCGTCCAGAATTCCCCCACTTTGGCACCCAGAGGATTCCTGTAGATTATCACAATTTGCTTCCCGGACTCCTCAGCAAGTTGTGGAGTCCACCGGGACAGGACATTCCCCTCGCGTGGCCACAATTTATCTCCCAGAATCTTCTGCAGCATCCCCATGAGCTCGGTGTGATTCTTCTCCTCAAACTGATACATGTGCTGAATATCCAGGATTATCACCTCCCCTGGATGTGTGTCCAGGAAATCCCGTACCTCCTGCAGTGGATCAATGATCTCCTCGCAGTACAGCCCGTGAACGAAGAAGTATTTCTCTTCGGGGCGCCGGAAGCTAATCCGGAAATCCAAATATCTTATTCCATTCTTCAGCTGCTCCCTCAGCGATAGCTTCTGCGTCACAGCCCATCGTTTAATCACGCACGGAATGAATTTGTGCAGCACATGGACACACGCCTCGGCATCCGGAGCCACTGGGCTGAGGGCTCGCATATCGTACGTCATGGAATCATGCGTTCCCGGAATGGCTAAATTAATTATGGGAATATCCTTGAGAGATGCCGGAAGATTCGTCATCCAAAATTCCAGATTCTCTGACAATTTTCCACACATCTCGCGGCCTTCTTGTGGAACTTCCTGCCCGGGAGAAACAAAACAAAAGAAAGATTGTTTTCAGTTTAACAGAACAAAGACAACTGGTGAGGCCAGGGATTAATCAGTGAGACACACAAATTGGTGGTCGACGGCATTATCAGTCAAGAAAGGTTCTTAATGATTGGATTGTTTATTTGTCGCTCCAATGATTTTGCGAATCTCAAAATGCTCCTGATAAGCCCCCCCCCTCATATCAGGGGGAGTTTATCTGAATGAAAAATTGTGCAATATTCCGCATAAATTGCACAAATATTCGCGAGTTAAGGGGGGTCTCTTTTGAGAGCTGGTGAAATTAAATATTTTTATTTTTCTTGGGGTTTTTCTTAAACTCGGTTTTCAAGTGTTGGTGACATTTAAAGACTTATCAATAAAGAGTAAGAAAATCACTTTCCGCCATCTTAGATGCGACGCCATCTTGAGATTTTCCTCAAAACACAAAGGTAGTTTTTTCTCAGGATCTACTGGATGGATTTTGATGGGGTCAAAAGCAAATGAAAGAGGAAATATCAGTGCAAATTTTGATGTACCAGAATTTTGAATTTCCACTCTGTGGCTGAGAAAAGTGAAAAAATGTGACTTTTGTTCACAAGTTTTTGACATTTTTCCACTTTTCTCAGTCCCAGAATGGAAATTCAAAATTCTGGTACATCAAAATCTGCATTGGTATTTCCTCTTTCATTTGCTTTTTACCCCATCAAAATCCATCCAGTAGATCCTGAGAAAAACCTACCTTTGTGTTTTAGGGCAGTTCTGCGAAAAAGTCGGAAAATCACAAGATGGCGTCGCACCTAAAATGGCGAAAAGTGATTTTCTTACACTTCAATAACTAGGCTACAAATATAACCATCATCGGATATCCAAGTTTAAGAAAAACCCCAAGAAAATGGCAACATTAAAAATGTGTAAATTCTAACAGATTTCCCAAGAGACCCCCCTTAAATGCCCCTTTTTGGCCAAATCATTGAAGAATTCTATTGAGAGAATATTGAGAAAGTAACAGGATTTATTGATTTTATAGGATTTCCAGGAAATTATTTTAATAAATATTTTAGAAATAATCTTTTCAAGAAACTTGAATTTTTTCATGGAGAATTTTCCGAATTTTCACGAAGAACTGCTCGAAATCTTCAGCAGAGAACAGTCTTGCAGCCCTTGCAGATTGTCTTTGTTCCCCCGGTAACTTTATCCTGGACATGGCAAATGTGACTCCGGACATTCTCAATTTGCAGCTTTGCTTCCTGGATTTGTGTCTCGAGACAGGCAATTTGGGATTTGAGACATGCAATACACTGTTCACGATCATTGAGAGCAATCTTGGCATCAGCCCTGCACTGAGCAAGAAGTTTCTCCATATCCGACAATTCCTGCCGTAGGGATTTGTTGACTTCCTCACAGGCAACTTTGGTATTCCGAATGATCTCCACTGTGTCCGAACGAAGACGCTCCAGCTCTCCTTCTGTCTCAGCCAGCTTCTCCTGGATGGTGTCCTTCTCGCAGAAGAGTTTATTGAATTTATACGTGAGGCACTGGAGTTCCTCTTGAAGCTCACAAATCACTCCTGGGAGATTCTTCTTCTTCTCTCGCTGCCAGACTTTCTCTTCACGCTGCAGACGCTCCAATTCCGGGAGGACTGTTGTGAGATTCTCCTGCTGTATGCGCTTCTTCTTGCACTCTTCCTTGAGGCGATCTCTCTCGCAGGTGAGCTTCTTGATTTGCTGATTGAGCTGCTGGAGTTGCATTTGGAAATCCCGGCGAATCCGGGTGATTTCACAGCGAATTGATTCCTCCATTTGATCAGCTTTCTGCTGCATCTTTCGCATCAATGTGTGGCGTTCATCGGAAATCTGCTGGGTATTTATATACTTCTCCTGGTACACCTTGATGTGAGAATTCTGCTCCCGGACAATGGTTTTCAGGGTAAAAATCTCTCCGTTCATCTTCTGAATCATCTCCTTGAGGAAGGCATTCTCAGCAGCGGGTTTCTCATCATACTTCTGCACACGCAGCTTCATTGACAAATCCTGCACTTCCTTGTTCTTCTTGGCGAGATTCGCAACGATATCCTGGTAGTTTTTGCTCTCAAAAGCTTTATCCTTGCTCCTGGTTTCAAAAGCTTTGATTTTCCCCTTGCTTGGACGATAGGCACAGGCAACATCCCGCAACTTTTGCAGCTTCTTAGTCATGCAATCAATTCCCATTTCCATCATATTCACATCCCTCTCGCGCTTCCCCAAATCATTGATCAGCTGCTGACAATCATTGGAATCCGTCGTGGAGCTTTTTTTCATCTTCTTCGTGAACTTTTTGCCCTTTCCTTTACACTCCAGTTGCTTCACCTTTGTCTTGAGGCAATCAATGACACGATCCTTGAAATCCTCATCTGCACATCCTCCAGATGCTTCTCTTCTAAAGGTTTTCTCTTCTGAACACTTTTCAAAGTTATCCTCTGATGGCTCTGTGGCAAGATTGAAGGTCTCCTTGACGTGCAGAACTCGATTGTGCTTCACAATGTGATCGACTAAGCTGTTAAGTTTCCAAACTTCTCTTTCCAACTCCTTCCGAAGCTCCTGGACAACAGCCTCTTCGCAACTTCCACGCGCATTCAAAGCTTTCTTCAGCTGCATCTTGAGGTGATTTACCCTGATATTCTGTTCATCTAGCATCTGCTGAAGATTCTGATCCTCTTCCGGAATGCTCATCCCACCACCCAGGGTACGGGGATTCATACTCAGGGACAGCATAGATGGAACTACTTTACGCAACAAATCCTTATTGATTTCATCAACAAATTCTTGCACTTCCTCGGGAGATTCGGGCATTTCAATGGGACTGAACACATCGCTTACGGACATGGTAGGAGGGACTTCTTAGACAGGAGGAACTTGGGAATTTGCAACTTCACAGATTCTCTCAAAAAAAAGTAATAAAATTCAGCAAAACTTACTTGATTTCCAGGAAATTCTCTTCTTCCACAGACTACTACGATTTCACCAACTCATTTGTTCACGAATATTCACTGGATAAAGGAAAAAACAATTGATTTTATTGTTTTTGTGATCAGGAAATGCAAAAAAAAACACGCCCCATAAAGAGTCCCCATGGATAGTCCGATAGATTGTCAATGGAATCGTCTCGTGTTCCATGGATTTTGATTTTGGCCCCCTAAAAGTTCCAAAAGCAGCCATTAGTACCTTTTGGCGCTGTTGGTTGAAGAGAAAATTAGATGAATGCATCTTCCGCTATCCGTCTCACTCACACATTCAGTTTCCCGCTATTCTCTCGCATTTTCCGTCAAAGGAGTTCATGCACGGGTATATGAAAGATGATCCTCTGTCGCAGAACAATTTTAACCCATTTCATCTTGTAGAGGATCAAAAAACATTGAAAAACACATTTTCCTGCATTTGGCACTAAATCTGGCAAAAAAATGCATAAAGTCCTTTTTATTTTCATTAAAAAACACATTTTCCTGCATTTGGCACTAAATCTGGCATAAAAATGCATAAAGTTATTTTCATTTCACTTCGGGATACTTCGGCTTCGTGCCCTTCGTCCACTCGGGGACGGTACTTCGGATCCCACTTCGGCTCCTGTCGCTGACAGGGTGGGCTTGGTTGGCTGACTATCGCTCGGCTAATGCTCGGCTTCCGCTCGGCTCTCGTTCGGCTCTGGCACACAGAAGCTCAATTTTAGCTGAATTTCATTTCTATTTTTATGCTATCCTGTTAGTATCAGTGCAAATAGCCGATAAAATCGTAGCCGGCTAGGATTTTCTGACATTTTCTGGCAAAAATCCTAGCCGGCTACGATTTCATCGGCTATTTGCACTGATACTAACAGGATAGCATAAAAATAGAAATAAAATTCAACTAAAATTGAGCTTCTGTGCCAGAGCCGAACGAGAGCCGAGCGGAAGCCGAGCATTAGCCGAGCGAGAGTCAGCCAACCGAGCCCACCCTGTCATCGACAGGAGCCGAAGTGGGATCCGAAGTACCGTCCCCGAGTGGACGAAGGGCACGAAGCCGAAGTATCCCGAAGTGAAATGAATAAAAAGGACTTTATGCATTTTTATGCCAGATTTAGTGCCAAATGCAGGAAAATGTGTTTTTTAATGAAAATAAAAAGGACTTTATGCATTTTTATGCCAGATTTAGTGCCAAATGCAGGAAAATGTGTTTTTCAATGTTTTTTGATCCTCTACAAGATGAAATGGGTTAAAATTGTTCTGCAACAGAGGATCATCTTTCATATACCCGTTCATGAACTCCTTTTCCGGGAAAATTGTGTTTTTTGTAACCAGGAAGTGACGCCGCGTCGATTGGCATCAAAAATTTAATTCAAAAAAATTGCCAGGAAAAGAAGTCGGTGTAAAATGACAAAAACGAAAACTGCCGGCGGCTTTTCCCTCCCGAATTAATTTCCCGAAAAACTGCTCAAAAACCCTCAAATAACCACGGAACAAGTGCAAGAGGCCCCAATGAAGCTCCCTGCAGCAGGAAAAGCTGGAAAATTGCGCCAGAGCGAAGAAAATCGAGTTTTCCACAGCCGCCAAAACTCTTTCAGAGTAGTACTCAAAATTTCATGGGGGCAATAAACAAAAATCCAGCAAATTGGGCCCCCATTTTTTCACTGAAGCTTCCTGGGGGTACCCTAAGTATTCCCAGGTACTTTTGGGACCCCAAAAAATGGGCTCCGCTGTAAAACTGACATGCTAAATTTAATTTTGGCGCCATAACTATGAATCGATGGGGATTCGATGAAAAAATCTGCAGACAATTTTTTTGACATCTCTGCCACATCCGGTTCCGTCTGTCTTTTTCTTTGAGCAACGTGACGCGAAAAGTTATTTTTCCACCAAAATGGGCAAAGTAAAGTGCTCAGAATTGCGGACGAAGGAGAAAAAGGACCTTCTGAAGCAGCTCGATGAACTCAAGACGGAATTACTCAACTTGAGGGTCGCGAAAGTGACCGGAGGTGCCCCATCGAAGCTCTCCAAAATGTGAGTTGTCTCTCCGTCCCTGTTTCTTGTATTCTGTTTTGCAGGAAACTACTCTATCCTCCTAAATGTATCCTACTGATCCCTCCAAATCTTCTTATTGATCTCCCAAATGAAACAAATATTAATTTCATAGAAAGTTTTCCAAAAAAAGAAAACATAAATAATTTGTGAGGTTATGTTAATGAAAATTGTGTTTTGCAGCCGTGTCGTCCGGAAGGCAATCGCCAGGGTGCACATTGTTATGCACCAGAAGACAAAGGAGAACTTGAGGAAAGTGTACAAAGGCAAGAAGTACAAGCCCCTGGATCTGAGACCCAAGAAAACACGCGCCATCCGCCGGGCCCTGAGTGAGCGCGATGCCAACAGGAAGACCCTCAAGGAGATCCGGAAGAATGCAAAGTACCCACAGCGTAAGTACGCCCTGAAGGCGTAAATGCCCACAATACACTGTGAACCTTTTGAAACACATTAAAATTGCGATTCTACCGAAAGCGGAATGTTTTATTTTTTTTCTTTTTAGTAATTTAATCGTTTTGATTGAATTATTTAGGGGAGTATGGGTCCAATTAGACCCTTTGCGCACGTTTCTCTTATTTTTGTATGAACTGAACAACATTTAGAGTTAGAAAATCTTTTTTATCTGTTTTTTTAGAGAATTTCACGATTAAATTAATTTTAAATCTTTATTTCAAAAATACTTTCAAATCTTCAACATTTTGCTTTTTAATCCGATTCTATCAATACGATCAATGCTCTATTCTGTCTTTGCCCACAAACTTTATGCCTGATGATGAAGTAAATCGTGGCCATCGAAACGTCAAATTAGAATTTATAAATTGATCTCTTCCACCGAATCGAATTCTATTTAGTTGACTTTTTTTTTAACAATTTAATGCCCTGATGAAGATCTTTTCGGAATCGAAACGTCCATGCAATTTTTTTTTATCCAAAAATCGTCTACTGCGTCTGTTTATCCCAGCGCCAGATTGTTCCATCATCACAGACACAAATGAGAATGTCCCCATTGCGACTGAAGGCAGTCTGTCGAATGGCTGTTGTGCATTTGGGATGCGCCAGGATGGTGCTCCTTGCCAAACTTGGATCAGGAACATCCAATTCCCAAATAAATGTCTTCCCCGATTGATTTCCCAACGCAATGACCTTCTGCCAGAAGTCCAGAGCAAAGCGAATGAACCAAATTTCGCATTCTTTGTACTCAAAATGATGAATTATTGACACGGAGGTCTCATTATGCCTGAGGGTGGTGTCATCGAGACGTCCTGGTTTCCAGCAAACAATACAATTCTCACAGCTTTTGGAGAGGACAAAATCTCCCATCCATCGGACGCAATCCACGTAATTTCGATGAATGTCGCGAGTGGAGAAGTCCGGAAAGTGCTCCTTGAGCGTGTCGAAGGGTCTGCTGGATTTGTGATTGTTGAATGTGTAGCTATTCTTGATGGCATCCTTCATTTCGGGCTTATTCACACTCCACAGCTTGAGGGAATGATCCATTCCGCAGGAGAAGAATCTATCGCCACTAATGTCAAAGTCTGCACTGAGAACTTCATCTCGGTGCCCCTCAACTCCGCCAAAAATTGCAATGCACACATCCGTTTGAACGTTCCAGAGGCGCAGGGAGTGATCCTTGCTGGCCGACAGGAGGATGTAGGGGTCGCGGGGGTGGAATTTAAGCTCATTAATGGCATGTCCGTGCCCAATGTAGTGCTTTGTGCACGCCAGGATGGCAGGACTGAAGATTCTAATGACACCCCGGAGGCCACCAGCTGCCAGGATGGGTTTCCCCGTTTCTGGTTCATAAGACCACGCGCAGGTGTAGAAGATTTCATCACCATCGGGATCAGCATAGCTCTGCAGGAGTTTTATTCCACCACTTTCCAGACATTCGTAAATGGAGACACGATTGCTTCCCACTGAAGCAAAAATATTTGGTTGACCTTTCTTCAAATTTAAGTTGAACTGCGTACCAAAGAGTGGCTGACCGTGGTCTTCCTTTATACTGCTTCTATTGATGGACAGAAAGATTCTTTTTTTTAGAGAAATCTCCCAATTTAGGAAAGTTTTCTTAAAAAAAAAAAAAAGAAAAACTCACGAGAATTTGTAGAGTTGTTTTGGGCTTTTGGCTGGCTTTGGTTTACTCGGCTTCTTCCCTCGCTTCTTCTTACTTCCAGCTGTTTGTGTCTCACTGTTGGACGTTGTATCCGTGGTGGAAGTGCTGGCCAAGCTTGAGGAATCATCCTAAATACAAAAGCCACAACATAACCCAAAAAATTCCGCCAAAACAACATTTTCCTTTTGCACAAAACTCACGCAATCAAAAGATTCATCAGAGTTTTCCTGATTAGTGGGTGTATCTTCGGTGCTTGTGACGACTTTCATTGTTCCTTGTGGGTCAAGAAATGGCCAGGAAGTAGCGAAAAAAAAAAAGAACTCGAGCGGAGGAGTCACAAAACAAAACACAAAAACTTCCGGAATCCGTTGCAAAATATGACAAATCTGTCACAATATGGCCCGAAATGCAAACAACTTCACACCATTTGGATTTTTTTCCAAGAATTTTTGATAAAAACATATGAAGAAGAAGAATTTTTGACATAAAAGCAAGATGGCAGTAATTTTGAGTGGCGTGAATTATTTTTTGGCTCAATTTGTGTGAAAAAAAGTAGTTTGGAAGGAAGGAAAAGTGCAAAAAGGCAGCATTACTGGCCCGTGGAGGTGGATTGAGTGGAAATTTGTGTAGAAAGGTAAGGAAAATGTGTGAAATGATCGTGAAAAAGGAGAGCGTCTGACACAACAAAAAATCCCCAGTCACGGACATTCTTCGTTGATATCTTGTTGATTTTCCGCATTTTCACCGTGTTTCCTTGCAATTTTGCACCCCCAACCACTCGCCGAGGGTTGTACATTGCCTCTGCAGCACTAACTGTGGCTTTTCTTGCACCCACAGGACCCACCTGAGCATTCTTTTCATTTTGTTTCCCCCGGAAGCTTGTCCAAGGATTCACTTGCGAGTGGTGAGTAGTTTGGCTTTTTTTGTGTGTTGCTTTTTGCCTGATAACAGAAGCATCTTGTGCAGAATTAATGCTTTTCTGGACCTCTAATCTGCCCAAATGTAGTATATTTGTGTTTTTGCATGCCACAAACATTGCAATTGAGTTTTCGGGAACAGCTGATTGAGCCCCGCGGGCTCTCTGCTGGCCAAAAAAAAACCTTTTTTGCAATTTGAGGGTGAGCGACATTACTATTGCTCAGAAGATTTCCGCGTCTCTCCTCCTAACTTGACCCTGAGAAGCACCTAAAAATTCTGTGTGGGGTCCTCTTGTGGATTTTCAATTCAAAGGAGATCCCCTCTAAGGGGAGGAAGAAGCTGGAAATATTTCCTGTAATGACGCGCGTCTTGAGTACTGATTTCCATGGAAAATTGCACACGGTGCTCTAACAAGCCACACAGTATCAATGAATTGACGAAAATTCATCATTCCTTTCACGATAAAATTCCGCGTGAGTCATATTTTAGCAAATAGAGAGTAATGCTTTACAAAATCAGTTGTGATTTCTTTGCACATTTATACAGGAGAAAACACTCGCGTGCAAAAGTGGAAGGAAAGACGGGAATATTTTTATCCCTTGGAGGATTTTGCTGGCCAAAGAGGCCAATTCGACTTTTTTTTCAACCGCCACTGAATTAAAATCTATTTAATATTTTGTAAAATAATTTATATAATTTTTTGGAATTTCCTATAATAAATTTAACATTTTTTACTAAATTTTTTGGAGAAATTCTTCAATCTTTCCTTGGATTCTTAAATTTTTGATAACCAAATTAATATTTTTTTAAATAAAAAAAATGATTTATTATTTTCATGGAACTTTCATCAGGTCCTGAATACAAATAGGTAAAAATGTTCTGATAGAATCGAAGCTTAACCCTTTAAGGTTTTTTGGGTCATACGCTGACCCAAACTTGAAACATTTTATTTTTTCAATTATTTATGACTGTAATTGTTTTTCCATGTTACAAATGCATCAAATTCACGAATAAGGGGTCAAAGAAGACGTTCTGAGTGAGAAAAGTCCTCTAAAAAAATTCATAGAATAAAAATCGCGATAAAAGAGCGCATGTTTCAATGTTTTTATGTTTCACGTTGGACGTTAAAGGGTTAAAATCTAGACCTGACAATTTTAATCTAAATTATTGATTGTATCTGTCATTAAAATAAAAAACGGTCTGACCATTAAAACTATTTTTTTCCTAAAATTTAATTTAAAAAAACATTTTGTACATTTTGCAAGCAACTGTATCAATTTACTTAAAAAAGATATTTAAAGTAAATTGCCAGCTACAAGTAAATGTTGCGCGTGTCGCCCTAAAAAAAGGGAAAAGCAACAAAAACATCCAATTTGGATGAAAATTCAGGAAGAATAGCAATGAAAATTAATCAGTGGGAACATTCCATATCCCTCCGCACCTAAATGAGTGACTTGATGAAATTTCCCTTTGCACACAGACGTACCCCGTAAAGCTATAAAGTATATTTTCTGCAGTGTAATACCTCTGCTGCTGTACGATTTTGCCATTTATACAAGAAAAGGAAAATGCTGTGCTGTGAAAGATCATTCTCCGGGATTATTTTGCTCGATTTTTTTTCTTCTCTCTCTCTCTGCCTGCGTCTTTTGCTCGTTTCCAATTGTGTCCTATGTATGTGTGTTTCATAGAGCACAAGAATCGGGGGAGGGGGTTTATTGTAATGAAATGTACATAAAATGACGATTTATAGTGAGTTGTGTGTATGTGGGTGGCTTTTTTTTGCCCTCACGCGGCCACCCCCTCGTAGCTATCTTCTACAGAGCGGTAAAATGTCATCTCTCGGGGTCCCCTTCATTGCATATTCATGCTCTTTCTATGCTCTATGTGCACAAACTCCATACATTGTGGAATTAATTCCATTGAACTTATTCCACCCCCTCACATGGTTTGACTACCTTTGCAAAGCATCATAAATTCACACAGATGCATTTTTTGAGGAAAGATAAGGTCATAATTGTTGACTAACTAATGAAATATCTTTCTTAAGTAATTAAATTAAAAAATTGAAATGTTAATAATAATTCAAAAAGTCGATCTGAGGCATAAATAAAAAATATTGCAAGGATTTCCATTATTTTAAATCTTTAAATGTTTGAAAAAAAAAAAGGAATTTTAATTACTTATGTTCTGAGAAAATTAATAATTTTGCACAACATAAAAAAAACAATTTTTCAATTCAAACCACATGTAAATTACAGAAAAAAAGAGATATTTGCACAGCACAGTAGTAATTCAGGAGATTCTCTCGCGCCTTGCAAAAGTGCACAAATCAATTATATTTCCTCGTACTTCACACAGCTCTATTTCACTGCGATTTATGTGGGACGATCCCTCCTGTGTAGTGCGCATAAAGTGCTGTGGAACGCGATTTAGGGGTTTTGTGGGTGAATCATTTGGTGGGTGGGAGTTTCACTTATTTATCAACATATTCAGCTGGAGCGCAATTAGAGGGTAATTCAGGGGATGCTTTATTCATTGGATTTCCTGCAGTTATTCATTTTGATGGCTTTCGGATAGGAGAAAAGCGCAAACGCACTCAGAACTGAATAACTCCTGAAAGTTTTGCTGATTTGAAAATGTCATGGTGAAATTTTTGCTTTATTGGTTTTAAGAAAATGAGATTTTATTCCCTCTTAAACCCTCTTATATTGCTCTCTATATTTATTAAAAAAATAAATGAAATGAAAGATGAATTAATACACAGGAAGGGAATTTTAAGACATTTTTGATTTTTTTTGTGCATTTTTTGGTAGATTTTTTAAAGAATTTCTCTTTATTAATCAATCAAAAATATTAGTTTCAAGTTCTTTGTTAATTTGGATGAATAATTTATTTATTTTCCTCATTTCAGTGGTGTAAACAACCATCCCAGTTAGTCACCTCATACACCACTAGTTAGTCACAAATATCCCGTCATAAATATCACTTGATTTTATGTTAACTTTGGCGATTTGTTAGATTTTTTACACCAATAAAATTTTGTGAGGTGGTGCAAAAACGAATCCAATATTTACTGACTGAGTGATAGATTTCGAGGAATTTTCTCAATTGAAGGGCTACATGTGGTGTATGTGATCAAATAGACAAATATTTGTGGTTGAATTGGAATTATAGAGAAACTCTCTGTGTGCCCTTTTTTCCTCAATAAAATTCAACGCAAATTGCCTTTTGTGTTTGGAGACGCTATTTTCATGTTCAATTTTCCCCTCTTATTGAGTATACTTTCATTCACATATTGGGGACTTTTATGTAATTGAATTAGTTTTTTCCCCATTTGGATTTCAAGGATATAAATGAATGACATTTTCTGGCCAATATATCAGGGTTATGAGCTTCGTTACTGGATTTTTTTTGTATGAGTGCTGAGAAAAAGCTTTTAATTCAATTGGGAAGATTTTTTTCATTGTTGAATTGATTTAATAAGCTAAAAAAAAATGATTTTTTAACTTTCTCCTGTACTATTGTCTGATAATATACTGATTTCGACGACCAAATTTAGTTATTTATTTATCCGCAAGATGCGGATGGATTCATTTCTCTCTATTCCATTGCAAGAAATAAGATTGATGGCACTTCACATGATTTCAAGCCAACTGTCTTAATCCTAACGTTTACCTATCTAAGGTGCCGAAAGCTTTGGATTTTTTCTTTCAATTTCATTTCGATTTTTCAACGTTTTATAGGAACGAATATTTTACAAAAAAAATGCAAAATTTGTCCACTAGTCTCTTAGGTAAAAGAAAATTCGTGGTTGTGGTAGAGGTTGGGTGTTTTGTGAAATTTATTATGCGCATAGAGAATGTCATAAATGTATCAACGGTGAAGGCTTATATGTCATCAGAATGTTATTTTTCTCTAATGTTAAATATTAAAAGGAAGAATTTAATAGCAGTGGAATGACTGAGAGGTGTTTACGTACTGAAGTTGAAGGAGCTCCTTCATCTTACCCATATAGCTTGGGTGCAAGTTGGAGGGAGATGGGGTGTGTGTATGTGCGCGCGAGATTGAATGAATGAGGAGAGATATTGAGTTGATATATGGGGTCTTGGGTCTCGTATAAAATTCAATTTTTCATCTTCATTTTCCCACAACCACTTCTCAATACACACGACCATTTCCACGTGTTTGAATGACTTTTTTTTCTCTCTCTCTTTCTCTCCCTCTCTCTTTTAAAATTGCTTGTGTTTTTTGCTCTTGAGTCCAAAAGCAAAGTGATATGGAAATGACTTCTTTTCGTATAGTATAAATAAATTGATTGTGGTGGCTATGCTGCGAAATTTTTGTGTCCTCAACCATGAGACAGATTTACATCTTTTTAATAAGAATTAATGTGTCAACCATTAAAAATTACACACAGATAGTCAAGTTGAAATTCCTTTCTTTTTTTTTGTACTCAATTTTATTTCTCTTATGGAATTAACAAAGTAAAAGAAAATGTAGAGCAATGATGGAAGAAAAGTTTATTGTTTGAATAACATTGTAATTTAGTTGTGTGAACATTGTTCCTTTTTTTGGGGACTGCACCATTTTCAATTTCACAAAAGGAAAATACAAATTCTACCTACATTGTTGCATATTTCTTTATTTTCTCTGCAACAGAATTAAGAGTTTGCCGTAAAGGAGGAAGAGAAGGTATACCCATAAAGTTTGTTCGGAAAATTCTATGAATTGCATATTGTTTGGGGTGAAGGGGAGAGTCGTGCGCATGCAGATTTTTTAGAAGTGTTTGTGTTTAAAAAGACACATTTTGTACAATATTTATGTTTTGATAAATATCACATTCTATTGAGATAAGTGGCTTTATTCTAATTTAATTGGACGCTTTTCTTATTAAAATTTTCTTAGATTTTCACGATTTATGAACGTTTAATTGAATAAGAAGAAGTATTTGTGTTTTAAAGAAGAGCTTTGATTGATTGATGAATTCGGACTACGTGTTTCAATTGGCTATCGCTCATTTTCAGGGTGGAGCCTTAATGCAAGGCTATTTTGAATAGAACTAATTTTTTACATCACAGCCCAAAAAAATTTAATCAGCGCATGACTCCGTGCTGAGAAAATTTAAATTGCAGGCAAAAGCGCACAGAGCTTTTTAATTTGAGTGAAAAATGCAATACAAACTGCTTTTCATCTAATTGACCACATTCATGACGTTTTAAACATCATAATAATCTATATATCGTGATACACTCAATGCACATTTTTCCTTCTCTCATTGCCCAAGCATATTTTCCTTTGGATTTTTTTTTTCTTCACAATTCTCTGCAGCAGGAAAAATGAAACACACATAATTGGTGTACGATTGCAATTACATTTTACTGGGTGTATTGAATTGCTGTATCGTGTGTCTTTTAATATGTGATTAAAGTGCCATGAAAGAATGTTGGGTGGTTTGTCTGCCTGACTATGTATGTGTTATATGTAGTGTGTACTATGTATGGAAAATCAACGATAAAAAATAAGATTTGAATGGCGATTCGAGGGTACTTTTCATCGCCCACTTTCCATCGACTTTTCACTTTACCCCAAAAAGCAATTTTTGTTCATCAGGTGAGTCACACAGGTGTACAGTTTGATTAGTTCAAAAGCGTGCAACTCGATGTTTGCAAAGACAGGAAAAAAGGGGGTGGAAAAGTAATTTCATTGACCCCTTTTTTCCAAGCAGACTTAAACTGGGGAGTTTCCCATTTCCATCCCACGAATTGATATATAAATGTTTTATTTAGTGCGGGGTGTATTTGCGATATAATTTTCCAGAGTTTTTCTCGGAAAAACCAACCATTTTATTACGTATGGAAATTTTTTTTAGATAATGTAACAGGGTTGTGTAAGAATGAAAATTTTTAAGGAGAAAATTCTTAAAATATGAGCAAAATAGAAAATTTTAATCCATTTAGCAGAAAATTTATTTATTTTTGCGCTTAAAAGCTAAAGTGCAATTGACGTCAAACGTGTCAAAAGTACGAGGGGGGATTCGCATATAATACAATTTAGAGATAAGGGAAATATTTTACAGCTGACTTTTGTATGGAATGTGTTAAGATAAAGTAAAATCTTATACTGTGAAAATTTTCCTATAAAGTATATTAAAAAACACCCACAAGAGATCATCGATAGAGAAGAAGATTTGATGACGTTAATAAATTAAGAAATGACTTAATTTTCTCAAGATTTATTCAAGCTTTCTAACAAATCGAATGCTTTTTTTCTGCAAATTGACATGAGTTCCAAGAAATAATTAAAGCTCATTCGTGACAAACCCTGTCTAGTTGAAGGAAAATTGCAGCAAGAGAAAAGTCTGTGAATAAAGTACGAGAAAAAATGTACAAGATGCAATAAGAAGAAAAAGGAAAAAGAAGAGAATGACGAGTTGAGTAAAATACAAAAATCAATCACTTTTGGGATCATTCACCCTTATTTGAAAATGGTTGTATATGTATATGTATTTCGTAATGAGAAATGATGCGAAGGAGAAAAATTATCAATATATATTTTTTCACGTTATCTTCATTCGTCTCATCTATCTTTGTCGTATTGTATGCTGTCTTTTGATGTCATTTATGTCGTTTCTTCCGTTAAAGGGTTATATACCTTTGGGACATGATAAGATGTGGTTGAAACGTAAAGCAAAAAGAACGTCTAACGTTTAAAATTAATCGTCAAGAATAGGAAAAGAAACGTCTTACGTTAGAAATAAAATGTAATACGTTATAGAAATAATTTCTAACGTGAGAAAAGTATAATTTCGCATAAGAAAATAAATATCAAACAGAAAGGCATGAAGAAAATTTACTAAAGAGAATCTTTTTTTTAATTATTCTAAAAGATTCTTTTTCTTCCTCTAAAAACGCATAAACCCCTTAAACTTTTCTCTACGGTTGATTTTTTTTCTTGTCTCATCTGTGGATATTGGAAAAATATGCAATGCTGCGTCTCTTTTCACATGTTCTTCCATATATATTTATTCAATTCTTATGGATGAGATTTTCTGTCTTTTTGAATTCCCTCTTCTATGAAGTTTTTTTTTTTCAACTCATTTTCTTTTCTCTTTTGTATGGTATGTTTGTAACATAAATTATCTTTTACTCGCCTCGTGTAATCGTTTGTAATACGCACTTGAATCTCGTGTAATTACACCAAAGAGTTGAGAATACTGATAGAGGAGGCATTTATTGTGCATTGGCCTGTTTCTAAAACGGTTATATGTTGAAAAATAAAAAATAAAAAAAGCAGTAGCATGCAGTCTGTATGATGGTTTTGTATTCTATGCGCGCGCGGGATCTCTATTAATAAGGAAAATGTGTGCGCGCGCGCACAGATTAGTGATCAAAATGCGAGAACTTGGGTTATGATCTCTCCCATAAAGTAAAATCTTTCTCTGTGATTCTTTCGCATTTCTCTCACATACAGTATGTACTGAAAAGTCTTATTCTTGTGTTCTTGGGGGCAACTTTCTTGAGTGATGCTGCGTACTCAGACTCTCTCTCTCTCTCTGTGTGAAGTATCTCTCTGAGGCTCCCCCATTTAAAATTTATTGATAGTGCCAAGACGTTCAAAGTCTAAGAGAGAAAGAGTGGAGTTTTCTTTTCTCAACACTCAAAGGAGTACGCGCGAGAGGCTTTACGATTCATTTCAGTTTGTGATGTCTTAGTAATCTCAAGACTACCCATTTGTGCTTGCACATAGAACTTTTCTTTTTCCCCATCTGATTGTGCGTTGAGTGTTCTAATGCCTGGGGATTGTGGGCTATCTTTAAGGAGGCAGGATGTGCGCTTAAGAGTTTAAGCGAGTGATGAAATATCAAGGATTTTAGGAGAATATTGAAAAAGTTTTTCCAAGGCTTTTCCTGGCATACAATTTAAAAGAAAATCTTTTCCTCAAGAGGAAAGGAGGAAGAGCAAAGAAAAAAAAAGAACGAGAAAAACTTCAGCTGGAGAAAAGTGTGAAGAAGTGAAGAAATGTGTTGTTTATAGGAAAAAGAGGGAAAGTCTTTCAAAAAATTTTTCCTGCTGTGTGTCTCACATTTCTTTTATATGGGTGTATATTGAAAGAAAATCCAACGAATTGGATGAAACCTCGGTGACTGGTGTGGTGTGTAGAACTGATAAAAGTCGATGGTGTACAATTTTGAAGTGTGTGGTGGATGGAAAACAGGGGGGCGAGGAGAGAAAAATGAGGGAAAAAAAGAATGATTGAAATAACGAGAAATCATAAAGAATTCTCTCTCTCTTTTTACCTTCTTCTTCATCAATCCGGTCGCTAAATGCGGAAAAGTTGTGGGCACAACTTTATACTCTTATACATTGAATTTAAAACTCGAATGTGCAATTGCATCAAAGTTGAGATTTATATTTTTCTTTTATCTTCACCGTTTACATAAAATGTGGGGTTTTCTTATATTGCGATGAGTGATACACACATAAGTATTTAATTGTACATAAAATGGTGAATTGTGTGTGGCAGCAATTTGTGGCGGATAAATTGAGGAATAAGCGCGCGCCAGAGGAGTTTTAATGCAAAGACAGACAAGACAGTGATTGTTGAAAAGAAAATTCATCGAAAATGGCCAATAGAAGTGAGAATTGCAATTACTTCACTGAAGGTCACCCCTTCCTTTTTTATTTTTTTATATTTTGTTATTACTTTTCTTTACTATCACTACATACAACTTTTTTTTTTCACTTCATTTTATGCAATTTCTCTTCCTCCTCACACCGCACTAACTCTCATAATTCCCTATGCTATGTGTACATGTATTTTCATTTAGTTCATACCATTGTCATTAAATCACATGCGAAACATTGTGAGAAATACCTATAAAATTCTCAAGTACTCTATCATCCTTCGCAATAGAGCTTTTAAATGCTTCGACATTTTTTTTTAATTGTGGTATAACGAAGGAGGAAGAAAATTCTGCAAAGGGGAAAAAGTATGTCTACAATGTATAGCTTTTAATGTGGCACACAAGAAAAGCTTAGGAGGTGGTTCTATCTACTCACTAATATATCATGATTGGGCGAAAAGGGAACAATTAAAAATAATTTCTTCTTCAATGTGTAGTGGTTGATCTTTATGTTTTCTTCGTAATGTTTAGTGTGGTTGTCACAGAGATAACGCCATTCGCTAAATCACAAATTGGTGGTTTCACATGATCATTGGAATGTATTGCAAAAACACTTTAGATTCCCTGTGAGATTGACTAAAAAGATTTTAATTTATACGAATGATTTAATGCTAATTTTTTTTGAGAAGCATAGCAGGATGTAAATGTCTTCTTTTCTTCTATTCTTATTCGTTATCTTGAGGCTTTTGATGAGTTATGATGTCTTTAAGATGTGTAAAGATGGTAAAAGTTTTGTGATTCTTTTGGATTGACTCGATTATCTTGACACACCCGGAAGGAGCAAAGGTCCTTAAATAAGAATACCGCACCTATACTGATAAGAAAATTTAAGTAGATCTGAGTGAGGAGCTGTATAAACTACCCAATAAATTAAATTTATTAATTTAGGAATTCTATTGAATTTTTAAATTCCTAAACATTTTTTTTTGAATATTTTATTCCATTTTTGTCCGTAATTTTAAACAAAATACATTTATGCGTTGTAAAAGACAAGAAAACACATTTTGTGACGTCATTTTGAACGTTTTTGTGCAAATTTTCAAGGTTTTTCCCATTTAATGCCAGTGGGAACTTTTTTTTTTACTTTAATTGTGTTTTTTTTTTTCATAAAGAAACGAATAAACTCCTTTATTCAAATCCTCATAATAGCGCGGACCTTCACATGTATAATCATATAAAAAAAAAACATTTAAAAAAAAAAGCTGAAGACATAATATCATTTAGGATCATTTCTCAGAAGTAATTTACGATAAAGAAGTCTTAAATGTTTAGACTAAATTGATTTTTGATATTTCTGCGCCACTTTGTTTATTTATTCCATGTCGAAGACTTTTGATAACAATTTTTTTTCCATGCATTGTATGATTTTTTTTGCTTTCTTCATCATACTAAGTATTCTAACTTCTCACATATATATGTATTTCTCACAGACGCCGGAAGACGTCATACTAATCGATTAATATTGACTCTATATTGCTTCTTTAAAAAAATGTATTTTTTGTGTGTCGTTTTATATTTGTGATGTGTAGAAAATTTGAAAAAAAAGTAACTGTTTGTGGGCTTCCTGAGTGTGTAGAAAAATATCATGTTTGCCTTTTATTGCATTTCGCTATGTGAGGGCTTTTTCTCGGGGCTGGTGGTATGTATTAGAATTTTGATGCTTTGCAGTGGAAAATAAACAAAGTAGAGGTTTGCTGGGAATGAGAAGAGAGAGGATGTTGCGGGAAAATGGGAAGAAAAACAAGTGAAAAATGTTGAATCTTCCTATTTTGGTGCAACATTCCTTCGATATTCTCTTCTCATACCCATATGTATAGAACTTGTTGATTTTTTTTACCCGTCTTTCTCTGTCCATCGTTATATGTATATACCTCTGCAAACGTCACCATAAAAGTTCATAATGTACGAAAGAAGCGAAAAAAAACTAAAAGAGTTGTGTGTATTTTTTTTTCTTTATCGCTTTCATTGCCATCCCCTACAATCAACTGATGTTTACTCAACAACAACGTTATCACTAAATGCAACACTATATGGCGGGAAAAAAATACAAACAAAAAAATAAATTTCAACCAATAGATTTGAATTTTGGTTCAAATCGCTTCCTGTTTAATTCCCAATTTGCACTCCCGAGACAATTTCGTGGTGAGAGACATCCAGTTTACGTGACGACAACAATGGAGACGGATGATGTGGAATCGTCCAGTAGTAGTACGATGTCGAGCCTCAACAGTCTCTTCTCATTCACGAGTCCGGCTGTTAAGAAGCTCCTGGGCTGGAAGCAGGGGGATGAGGAGGAGAAGTGGGCCGAAAAGGCTGTCGATAGTTTGGTGAAAAAGCTAAAGAAGCGCAAGGGTGCCATTGAGGAGCTCGAAAGGGCTCTTTCGTGTCCTGGACAACCATCAAAATGTGTCACAATTCCACGATCTCTCGATGGACGTTTGCAGGTAAGTTATTTACGGATTTCTCAAGGAGAGGAATACAATATTCTGAATAATTCGTACGCTAAGTGATTCATTGATTACCTAATCTGTTGTCGAACGCACTTCCAAAGAGAGATGTGTGTTTACCTCTCTTGGTGATTTTCACGGAATTTTTTGGCACTGCTGAGTGACTTAGCAGATGGACAATGTGATTCATTCCACGCGTTGTTGAAGGTTTATTAACAGTCTTAAATTATTTATTCGATTCTAGGGAATTTTCAGAAGAATTCAAGAGGTTTGGCATTATATTCTTCATATTTCTGCTCATTGAGACTTATTTCAATCACTATGTTGAAAATTTTATTTGTATAATTACTACTTCCGTAATTTTTCTTTCTAAAGTTAAACTAATAAATGACTTTCTTATCTAATGTACAAAGCAGATAGAACTCGTTACACGATTCTTTGTTTTTAATCCAACAAAACAATAATATAATTTAGATAATGAGATGTCAATCAGTTCGTCACTTTATCAATGCCTAATCAATTTGATTGAGATGAAATTTTTGAGCGGAAGAGCGCGATAAATTGAATCGAGATTTTGCGTTGTTTTCATGGATGGATTTATGAAAGAATTACATTCAGAATATTCCTCTTGTGTGAGATTCTTATGTTTTAAGTTCTTTACAAAAAGGGAATGCTAAATATTGAGGTATGTTTGTTGTGTAGGTATCACATCGCAAAGGACTCCCACATGTTATCTACTGCCGTGTCTGGCGATGGCCAGATTTGCAGAGCCATCATGAACTGAAGCCACTTGAGACGTGTCAGTATCCATTCAGTGCAAAGCAAAAGGAAGTTTGTATAAATCCGTATCACTACAAACGCGTGGAGAGTCCCGTCTTGCCGCCTGTCCTTGTGCCGAGGCATTCGGAATTTGCACCAGGGCACTCAATGTTGCCATTTCAGTCGATGGCGGAGCCCACAATGCCACACAATGTGAGCTACTCAAATACAGGCTTCACATCGCACATGAGCCCCAATAGTCCGCTATCGTCGGTCTCGAGTCCGGGTTCGGTTAATTCAAATCCCACCAGTCCGTATGGATCTCTACCGGAGACGCCGCCACCTGCTTACAGCCCACCTGAAGATGCCAATAGCAACAATCCCCCGGATGCATCGATGGACATCCAAATGGGTGAGGTGGCACCGGTGCGGTATCAGGAGCCCCCATTTTGGGCGAGTATCGCCTATTACGAGCTCAATTGCCGAGTCGGGGAGGTTTTCCACTGCTTGGCACCCACCAATCAAACATCCCACTCCATCATTGTTGATGGCTTTACAAATCCAGCCAATAATTCCCAGCGTTTCTGCCTGGGGCAGCTCAGCAATGTGAATCGCAATAGTACAATTGAGAATACCCGGCGTCACATTGGTAAGGGGGTGCACCTATGCTATGTCGGTGGTGAAGTCTATGCTGAATGCCTTTCGGATTCGGCGATATTTGTACAAAGTCGCAATTGCAACCATCACCATGGCTTTCATCCGAGTACAGTGTGCAAAATCCCACCTGGATGCTCACTGAAGATTTTCAATAATCAAGAATTCGCTCAACTACTCAGCCAATCGGTCAATCATGGCTTCGAGGCGGTGTATGAGCTCACGAAAATGTGTACGATTCGTATGAGTTTCGTTAAGGGATGGGGTGCAGAGTATCACCGTCAGGATGTCACCTCAACACCATGTTGGATTGAAATTCATCTCCATGGGCCACTACAGTGGCTCGATAAGGTTCTCACACAAATGGGATCGCCACATAATGCCATAAGTTCAGTCTCTTAAACCCCCCCTCCTGGTATGCGTGTATTGTGTGAGATAAACAGCAAATTGAGGAGCAAGTAAACTATACAAAAGAAAAAAAAACCTTCCTTTCCCATTACTTATGTCAAATTTATTTTTATTTTAATTTTTAGGAGGATTCTTGGAGAAAAAATTCCCTATAATATGGTTCGTTAGGATTTTATAAAATAGTCATGGAAATGAATTTAAAGTTGTTAAATGAGTTGAAAGAAAAAGGACACAAAAAAGAGAAATAGGAGTGTTTAAGGATATTCCTTCAGTTTTAAAAGTTTCTGTTTTATTTGTCATTGTTTTGTTAATAAAAAATGAAAAAAAAAGTTGAGCCATGTACTTCTATGCAAAATTATTAGGGTAATCATTAGCGTACACGTTTTTTGACACCTTTGTCTTGAGTTCGAGACTCAGATGAGGGTGTTTGTTTTTACGACTTTTAAATCATTTTTCCGTTGATTTTTATTACCGAATTAAAATAAAACTTTTTCTAAGCCGATAAATGATAATAAAAATCTTTAAAGAAAACAAAAATAAAGATTTGAAAAGAAATTTCAAATTAAAAAAATATTCAATGACTATTTTATAAAATTCTAGAGCCAATTTTTGTTTTCTTCCCTCTAAAGAAAAGCCTAAATGGTTTATTTTGCGTTATTCAATGAAAATTTTTATGATTAAAAAAATTCTTTTATCAAATTAGTTTTTAAGAAGTTAAAATATTTTTTAAGTGGAAAATGTGAAATTATATTTTTTAGTTTACAATTTACTTCGTTTAGTTTTAAAAGTTTGAAAAGAAGAAAAATGAAACATTGCAAAGAGAGCAGCTAACAATGATAAATTCTCATTTGGAGAATATTTTAAGGGAGTTAATATTGTGTAAAAAAAAAGTATAATAAAAAGTTTTCTTCGGTTTCGAGATCAATTTAGTAAAAGATGAAAAAATATTTTTCAAAGTTCTAAATAAAAGATTAAAACATTTTTCGTGTAATAATTCGTAAAGTATTTGAATTGTAACTTTAAGTGGATGTTTAAGCTAAAAATAAACAATAGAAAATACAATTCAAAAATATTTCCAATGCAAAATTTAAACTTCCACTCAAAGTTCTCCAAAATTCAAGTATAATTCTAGAAGATTAACTTTTTCTCATTTAACTATTAACGTTCTTAAATGATAACATCTCTAAGAAAAAAAATGGAAAAAATATACTATAAACTAATTGTAATAAAAATAATAATCTTCTTTATTAATGAAAGAAAAATTAATCATAAAATGAAAGAAATATGGTTAAAAAAAATACTCTCAACCCTTCATCTTCCCTCAATCCTTCTTTCCGTGGATTTTAAAAGTAAAGAAAATGAATGAAAAGTGAAAGAGAAATTCCTATTTAAGTTTAATGAAAGCAAAAATAATGTAACATTAATGTTTTTTTTCTAGGAGAATTTTGCCTAAATGTTTATTGAAAGAATTTAAAGAATAAAAAACAAGCTTCGTGGATTTTTGATAAAATGCTTTATTGTGCATAATTTTTGCTTCAACTGTGCAATTTTAAACGCTGCTTTTTTGAAGAATAAAATGAGAGTATTTTGATTGTGGAAAGAAAATAAATAAATATTATTCTGTTGATTGATTGTGTGCTCTCCTATTGGCCCCACAATCAATTTGGTGTGTCTTAAGAGAAAACAAAAATATTTTATTGAAAAGAAGAAAAATAACTCGATAAGGCCTTTGACAAGTGACCGCGATATTAAAAAAAAAATAAATAAATATTAACCATTTACAGATTAAATTACCCATGCTGCCTGGATTTTAGATATTCCAGTGCCTTTTAGGATACACGGACTTGTACCATGAACTAAATATGGCCTATAGTTGGGTAATCTTTTGAATAAGCTCCCAACTTCCTAAAACTTCTGTGAGTCCGTAAATCCATTAAAAAATTTTTAAAGTTTTGCCGTTAAAGATAAAAAAAAATTACAAAAGTATTTTCAAAAAGTTTTCAGGAGGATTTTGAAAAGAAAATGCCATTTTAAATGAAATTTTTAGCATTAGAAAAAAATGTCAGACGTAAAGTTTTTTTTTCTACAAAATTGTTTTTAAGAATGAATTTATAAAGCTTTTTGCATAATAAATTAAGGAAATTCAATGAATTGAAATGAAGAAACGAGAAAATTGCTTAGCTATGAATTTTTGTGCAATTTCTAATGTTACTACCAATTTAAACAAAAACAAAAAAGAATGTGGAATTGTAGTGTTAATTGCAATACAAAAAGAAAAGTTTCTTAAAGTGCTTTTAATAGTCTCATTGTGCTTTTGAAAGATGTATAACGTTAAAACAAAAAAAAGAGGAGAATTAAATATAAAATAGAAAAGTATTTTGATGAGGAAATGGTATGAAAATGTTTTTATTTTCTCAATTTGACAAAGAGTTTATTTTCTTCTTTACCTTTATATTTTTTTAGATTTTATATAAAAAAGGTTTTTATTTACACGGAATTCATTTAAAAAGTGCCTGTGATTTATTTTTTCTTTCTCTATTGGCTATTTTTTGTGTAATGATTTTTTTTTGTTTAATTGAAGGTATATTATGAAAGAAAATATTGAAACAATTGAATGTTTTTAATTAAAACAAATATTATAAAATGAGCGACAGCACTGACAATATTGGTTTTGTAAGTCAGTCGCGTGGAAATTATAAAACAGGAGGAGAAAAAAATTATGGTGGTAGATTTAAAATAAAGAAAAAAATAGATGTGAGTTTTTTGCCTAAAATGCAACAACATTTTTGCCTTTATTATACTTAAATAAAGTGAAATAATAAGAAAAAAAAATATTAAAAATTTTGACGTGGTTTTGAGATTGAATACATTTGAAAAGAAATACAAATTTTGTCAGCTATTGAAAGTTAAAGAATTAAAAGAGATTTTTTTTCTTATTTTCTTATAGATAAAAAATTTAGTAAAGAATAAAATCTATTTTGTGAAGACACAAAAGAAAATTTAGTTAAAATGCAAATTTCTATATAAAAAACAATTGAAAAATTCTTTTAATCAATTTTGAGCAAATCGCCGAATGTAAGACAAAAAAACCTTTGAGTGAATGCAAAGAAATTTGCATAAATAGCCTAATAAAATTAATTTGACTTTATCTATGAGAAAATAATGAAAATAATAAATTGAAACAGTTTTGAATTTAACCCGTGTGAACTTTCAAAATTCACCAGAGTTTATCTAAAAGAAAAACTGAGAAAAAAACAGAAGCGGAAATATAATAAAAAAGACATTACAAATTAAATGAAACAAGAGATAATAAAGAAAATGAACAAGATTAAGATATTGCTGTAAATGGTTGCTTATATAAAATTTACATGAACAGATTAAACTTTTTTTTGGATTTATCGTAAATTTGTCTCTTATAGAAATTATATATAACATGAGAAAAAAATGAAAGAAAAATTCAAAATGAATACAATAACTATACATATTTCCAGAATAAAAAAAATTACAATAAAAATCAAGATTAGAAATGAAGGACTTACAAAACATATTTTAAATGTGTAAAAGATGTTGTAAAAGTGAAGAATAAAAAAAAAGTAAAGTAAAGTTAAAAAGAAACATTTTAGATGATACCAAACGTAGATTTTGAAGGGATACGGAAGAGAGATTAAAAGAGAAAAAAAAACATAATGAAAGAAGTTTATAGTTTTCTGAGATACTTTATGGCCATATATTGTGAAATTGTTCAATGCAGACGAGGAAAAAAATTGAGAAATAATTAAATGTGTATTGTATAATGGATAAGGAAGAGCAGAGGTGAAAAAAAACTTGAAAGAGATGTCGTTTAATTTGAAACATATAAATAAAAAAAACTTCTATTTGTGAGAGTATGAAATAAAGTACACCTATATTGTAGAAAAAAAACGATCATGCGTTTGTGGTGTGGAAAAACTTCCTCGTTGTTGATTCGCTAATCGGCGGTGTAGTTTGAAATTTGGGTGAGGTGAGAAAAAGTGTTGAAGACATGCCCAGACGGCTTCCCTGGAAACACACAAAGCTACGCATCGTTGGGCAAAATCACACTGATCGTGTGCAAATACATTGCACAACGTTTTGCCAGCGAGGAAGAGGGCGTAATCACACGAATGAAATATGGGTTAAAAAAAAAAGTTAAGAGAGAAATTTATAGAGGAAAGAGTTTGGATGGAAAGAAGAACTTCTTGAAGATGTAATAAAAATTGAACGAATTACAAATATCCTTTTCTTCTGTTGAAAAATATAATATTGGATTGATTTTTTGGGTAGGTATTTACGACATTGATGCAATGTTTGGTTAGAATAGATTTTTCTAATTTAGAATTTCTGAACTGCTATAAATTGGTCTTTTTCCTTTGTACCACAAAAAATTGCATTCTAGACCTGAAGAAGGAGCCAATAATCTCCAAACTTCTCGAAACACGGTAAGAATTATTCTGATAATTTTAATACCTGATGAAGGCATTTTTGTGATGCGAAAGTTTGGAAGAAAATCAATGTTTCTCTGGAGAAAAAAAATTAAACGTTTTTTTCCATAAATAAATAAAAGTCCTGTTCTTGTTATGTATAAGAAAGCCGTGAATTTTATTTATTGTCCTTATTTCTCTTGTTATAAAGGAGCTTATTCACTTCTGTTCACCCCATGATATTGTTCAATGATCAACATGGAACATTCTTAGCTCAGACAAAATTTGAGTCCAATCGAATTTCTGCACAAAAATGGGATAAAAGGTCTAAAAAGAAATAGCTAAAAGATTCCTTAGCCTCGTCATTGTAGCTTTTTGATTTTCCTTTTAAATATCTATAAAAAACATAAGCATTCATGCATTGATCATTAATCTTTCATTTTAAGGGGAAATATAATATGATGTGGGCGTGGTTTAATTAAATATTTTCAAACAAAACTTTCCGCAATTGATCCAAGAAAAAAATGAAGTTTTTTTTTGGTTCTTTTGGAATTTTATAACTTAAAAGGATATCGCATGATACGAATAAAAGTGCATAGACTCCTTTTATGTAGTATAGAAAACGAGGTAAATTGTCGCTTCGTTCCAATTTACCTCGCCCCGCCCGCTTCGCGGGGATTTGTTGCGCTTTGCGCAAATTTTTAAAAGAGAAAAGATTTGTGATGAATTAAAATAGATTTAAACCGCCTGGTATCAGTAGTCTCATTTTATGGAGACACGGATACATTTTTAGCGTCACGGATACATTTTTTGGCGTCACGGATACATTTTTAACGTCACGGATACATTTTTAGCGTCACGGATACATTTTCAGGCGTCACGGATACATTTTTAGCGTCACGGATACATTTTTAACGTCACGGATACATTTTTAGCGTCACGGATACATTTTCAGGCGTCACGGATACATTTTTAACGTCACGGATACATTTTCAGGCGTCACGGATACATTTTTAGCGTCACGGATACATTTTTAACGTCACGGATACATTTTTAACGTCACGGATACATTTTCAGGCGTCACGGATACATTTTTTACGTCACGGATACATTTTTTGGCGTCACGGATACATTTTTGGCGTCACGGATACATTTTCAGGCGTCACGGATACATTTTCAGGCGTCACAGATACATTTTCAGGCGTCACAGATACATTTTCAGGCGTCACGGATACATTTTTTGGCGTCACGGATACATTTTTGGCGTCACGGATACATTTTCAGGCGTCACAGATACATTTTCAGGCGTCACAGATACATTTTCAGGCGTCACGGATACATTTTTGGCGTCACGGATACATTTTTTGGCGTCACGGATACATTTTTAACGTCACGGATACATTTTTAGCGTCACGGATACATTTTCAGGCGTCACGGATACATTTTCAGGCGTCACGGATACATTTTTAACGTCACGGATACATTTTTAGCGTCACGGATACATTTTCAGGCGTCACGGATACATTTTCAGGCGTCACAGATACATTTTCAGGCGTCACGGATACATTTTTTAACGTCACGGATACATTTTTGGCGTCACGGATACATTTTCAGGCGTCACAGATACATTTTCAGGCGTCACAGATACATTTTCAGGCGTCACGGATACATTTTTTGGCGTCACGGATACATTTTCAGGCGTCACAGATACATTTTCAGGCGTCACGGATACATTTTTTAACGTCACGGATACATTTTTGGCGTCACGGATACATTTTCAGGCGTCACAGATACATTTTCAGGCGTCACAGATACATTTTCAGGCGTCACGGATACATTTTTTGGCGTCACGGATACATTTTTGGCGTCACGGATACATTTTCACGGATTCATTTTTGATTCTGGAAGGAATCATTTTTAGCGTCACGGATACATTTTTAGCGTCACGGATACATTTTTGGCGTCACGGATACATTTTTAGCGTCACGGATACATTTTTAACGTCACGGATACATTTTTGGCGTCACGGATACATTTTTAGCGTCACGGATACATTTTTAACGTCACGGATATATTTTTAGCGTCACGGATACATTTTTGGCGTCACGGATACATTTTTAACGTCACGGATACATTTTTAACGTCACGGATACATTTTTAACGTCACGGATACATTTTCAGGCGTCACGGATACATTTTTAGCGTCACGGATACATTTTTAACGTCACGGATATATTTTTAGCGTCACGGATACATTTTTGGCGTCACGGATACATTTTCAGGCGTCACGGATACATTTTTAGCGTCACGGATACATTTTCAGGCGTCACGGATACATTTTTAACGTCACGGATACATTTTTAGCGTCACGGATACATTTTTGGCGTCACGGATTCATTTTTGATCGTCATTCATTTTTGATTCTGGAAGGAAAATTTTGCAAATTCGCGTCATAAAAATTGATCAAAAATTACCAATTTTGCGTATGATATATCATACAAAAAGTGAGGATGGGTTAAAGAAAATGTAGAAGGGTATTCGAAAAGAGAGAAAGTTAATTTCAAAAAACATTTATGGCGCCGAATTCAAAAAGTAGTCAAAAAAGCATGATTTTTATATGGGGACTATATGAAGGGGGGCTCTGGGGGGGGGGAATGAATGTCGTTGGTAAAAACCGCCTGGTGTCAGTAGTCTCTGTACCAAATTTTATCACGATCGGACCAACGGTGTAGAAATGCATAGCTGAACAGACACGATATTTTAGAGAGACCTTTCTTTATTATATAGAAGATAGATAGATATGTCTTTAGATGCTGAACTATAAATTGCTCATGAATGATGAATTAAAATACTACTTTTTACTATTACCTACATGATTTTTATTAAAATATTCTTCGTGAAGTTCTCAAATTGTTGCAAGACTTCTCTTCTTTTTACACATTTTATCCTCTTTGAAACAGACACCTTTGCTGCACCGGCTGCACCATATAACAATTTTATTCCCTTTACAAAGAATTAATCTTCTAAAAATTCTTTAAAGCATTTTACATTTTTTTAGCAGAAAAATTCATAAAGAAATTCACAAAATTCTCTCTTCGATTTATTTTACAGCCTGCAGGTGCATCTGCTAAGAGGGACTTTCTCCGTGGAATGCAGCAGTAAAAACTCCTCTCCCTGGAAACAGGTGCTTTCGGCAAAAGCGCGCCATATCGCTCTATTTTCGCGCCAAAGTGCTCAAATCAATCCTGCTCGTGCCTTTTGAGAGGTCCTCTTCACTCTCAAGCGTGGGTGTTGAAAGAATCCCTCCACGTATTGATTTGCACATGCGCTCTCACGTGGCCAGAAATCCCTCCGTGGTCAGTGTTTGCGTGAATTTGCTATTTCACCTGCCCTACCAGCTGGTGCTGTCTCGTTTTTGTGTGCCTCCAACCAACTGTCTCGGTTTTTCTCACCAAACTCAAAGGCATTCAGCTTGCTGTGGCCGTCTTTGTCATGCCTACGGGCCACGAGTATGCTCAGTTGTGGCAAAGATAGAGGGACTCCACTTGCTCGTCCATCAGTTTGGAGGAAGTGCTTCAGTGGATTGCATGCAATGGGTTTACGGATTGCCATTTAAAGTGGATTTGGTGTGATTTTGGAAAGGAAAGGGATTCCTTCCTGGCCATAGGAAGCATCCAAGTGCTAAAAGTGCTTTCTTGTGGGACTTTTTCCGGGATTTTGTGACTCTGTGAGGTATTTTTGGTGTGGTTTTTGGTGACTCGAAATTGTTCCAGCAGCAGCAGGACAAATCAATACGCGCTTTTGAGGAATTTTCATCAAAATTTGGATTTTTCAACGTGAATTTTCACACACACACAATAAAATGGACAAGGTAATACATTTTTCACGAATTTTCCTCTGATCGTCCTACCTATTGTCCAATGAGGACTCCACGAAAAATTCCCATATGTGCATTTATTGGATGTGTAGCATTACAATTCAATTACATTTTGAGAGGTTTCCTGGTGCGGCAAAATCCGCAACGCAATAGCTTTGTTTGAGGGATTTTATCGACTTTTCCATTCGGCACCCCATTGTCTTATACACACGGGTGAGATTTAATGCTTCCGGATGATCTATGTAGGAACTCTAAGAAATGTCTTTCCGGGGGAATTTAAAATTGTCGTCTGAGAAAACGAAGAGATGTAAACAGGAAATTGAAGTCAATAAACGAGGTGCATTGGGAGAGAAGAAAGTGAGAAAATAAACCAAAGATTTATTATGTTCTCGCTCCCGAAGAACATCTCAATCGATCACAGAAGCTTTGAGATTTATAGCTACAGAAGGTAGTTTTCGGTGGAATTTACCTGCGCTCTCATTTCCATTCCTTCAAAAAAAAAAAAATTTTTTTTGTGACTGAGAAGCAGCATTGTATATAATTTTTAGGGTGCCATACGAGAAAATGAACCGGGAATCATCTCAATGGGAGTTTGTTGATCGCACACGAAGGTCGTTGGCTGGTGTTGTGTTTTACCTCACAACTGTACCACAACCGAGCACACCATTTTATTGCTACATGACGATAATGGTGAAATCGTGGCCCTGTATTGGGCACAAAAAAAAGGTGCCATGCTTTCAATTGCACACACCGCTGTAAGGGAATTCCTTCAATGAACATCCATCGTACGTGGAAGAGTGTCTTGCAAATCATTTCATCTATAATTCAATTTTTCTGCCACATCACCGTACCAGCCGTACTGTGGTTTCGATTAATCCCCACCAACAGAATGATGTTACCTTTCTTCTTATACCATTGAGAATTCTTTCAGGTCACACAACCCTCTCTCTGACACTCCTCTGTTGTGTGATGTGAATAAACCCACTGAGATTCCCCATTTAGGGTGTCCTTCAACCGGAAAATGTATCCTTAAGATGCCATTTCGGTCTTCTTGCTTTTTATTGCAAAACACATTGGGGTGAGAAATCGATTGACGAGCTGGGGCAAAAAGATGTACGATGATGCAATTTTTGCCTTTTCTCTTTTCTGCACATCTTCAATCAATCCGAGAATTGGGGTTGTTGGCAAAATTCCATTTTACGACCGGATTTATTTTACCTTATTCAGGGAGAATTTGGTGCCTTGTCCAATGCCACACTCTTGTGAGGAATTTAATTTGAATTTTATTTTGAGATAAGATTTTATTTGTTAACATAATCCAAATATTAGCAAGATTTACATATTTGTCGCAAAATAAATGTTTAAAGGCTCTATGTATGTATTACTCATATTAATATTAAGCTTAACAAAAAGCCGTGAGGCCCTAATTGCGGGCTTATAGCATTCTAACGTATTACACAATTGATAAGGTTCAAGTCCCAATGATAGAAAAATTATTTGTCTTTTTTCTTACATCCTTTGCAATGAAATTCCTTGAAATTCTAGTTTTCAACACTATCAGTGTTAAAAATTCGATTCAATAACTCAATTTTAAGAATCATTTGATTGAATATTACCTGAAGTTTGAAACGTTAATGACTCCGATATATTATGGTCTCAATATTTACAAAATGTGTATCAAAAGAGAAAAATAAGTTAATTAAAAAATCACGCGAAGAAAATTCCATATTAGACGTTTTTTATCACGTGCTTAGCTGTTATAGAAGCAGAGAAATTGCGAAAATTCAATTGTATAATTTAAAAAAAAACTAAATTCTGGATAAAACGATGTTTTTCCTTCTAAATTAAAAGTTTTTCCATGAAAAATCAGCGAAAAAATTGAAAAGCACCTCTTCTTTGCAGTACAACGACGTTTTGACTTTTTTTCCATAATCAGACTTTGCTAAATTTACCTAACCTGCCTTAAAATTAAATTTTAAAATATTTCAATAGCCTAGTCTACATCATTATCTCAAACATATTTCATTCGAAAAATTAATTCAATCTTTCATCTGACCTAAGCTCCATGGCTTTGTTGAAGCATGAGCTTTCTAAATAACATCTAATTACTTAAAATTGTCAAGTCTTAGCGCGGTAGACCTTTAGCCTGTACATACCTCTCTGGATGACTTATGACTTCATTTAGTATGCATTGTGTGCCAAGATTATAATTCCTATTCCACTATTTCTTCCTCCATAAGACTAATTTACTCTTTCAATTACGGCAAAGCTCTATCTCTCTTTTTTTTATAAATTTATTGCATTCAATTATGCATAGGGGAACGTGGCCCAATTCGGACCACCGCCCAATTGCGACCGCCCCTTTTTCTCGTAAATGACGAAATATTATAAAATTAGTTTCACTACATTATGAAGATATTATAGTAAGGTAATGTTAGCGCCTAAAATAAATTAATTTGGTACACAACAGGACTAATAAAAAATCAAAATTCATTTTCAGCACTTGGCCAACATTTTCTGATTTTAGAAACTAAGTTGATATGAGTTTTTTTCCCACTATTATGTCTCATATTATGCCGCGTTTCTGTAGCTTAGAGGGTCTAGTTTATTACTTGATTTACAATTTTTTGAAAGATTTTAGGTATTTTAAGTAATTAAGTGAAAATGTAATACATGCAGAATGGTCTAATTGCGACCCCCAAAATGTTTCAATTCGGACCGTCTATTTCCACCACTCACCACGGTAAAGCAGCCGCGCATGCGTGTAGTGGTGTGGAAGTGTCTCTCTCACACAGACCGCGCTGTGTTTTGATTTCGGGAAAATCAATATTTTTTCACGTTTCTTGAAAGTTTTTTCGCAGTGAAAATGTTCCTACAGCCAAAAGGGAGTGCAGTTAGTGTAATTTACGCATTCCTCAGAAGAATTTTCGTGGATTTTCTGGGAATTACGTCAGTGGGTGCGCAATTGTCGGTGTGTGTGAAAGTGTGTGTAGTCACCTCAAGGGCGAAATGTCAAAACAAATGTGGGGAAAAATGAAAATAAATTCTTGATTTTCCGGCTTTTCCGGGTAATTCATGGTGTTTTTCCTATTTATAGTAGTGATAAAAGTGATCTACTAGTGAAAAACCCACAAATTACGGCAAAAACAGGGGGTCGCAATTGGAACACTCGGGGGGTCGCAATTAGAACACCGTGGTGAAAAAGTGCAATTTTAGCAACTTTTTTTAATTCCATTATTACTCAGAACAGGTAAGAGTTAGAAGGTTTGCATCTATAGAACAAAGTTAGCCTATTAAATGACCTTTCCAATGGTACCAAACTTGGAAAGATTTAATTCATTTTAATATGACTTTTTTCAATCCTTCTGAAACAGAATTTAGGGGGTCCGAATTGGGCCACGTTCCCCTAGAATTAGTGAAAATAGCAACTTTCACGTCAATGCTAAAAGCACCCACTCCTTATCTTTATGACAAAGCCACTTTGACAACATTTTGCCACAATAATCCATATGCGGATGAATGAGATTTTATTGTAATTTCACTCAACTCCTTGGGGGGGGGGGGGGGGGGGTGGTTGATGCAGTGTGAGTTTTGTTGCTTTTAGGGAGGAAAATTGAAAAGTTTATCCTCAAGTTGTCTTGTGACACAATTCCGTGATTTATTTATAAATACACTCTGTACATTTTACTTTCTTATTGTTGGTGTGTACTTCTCTGACAATTTATTCTGGGTGTTAAGAGGCTTGCGGGCAAGGCGCGACACTGGCCCATCGTTGCTCTGCCATATTACTAAATGCTAATTATTATAAATAGCCCCATGTGCAGATGTTGGATATGGATGGAGAATATTCGTAATAATACCATCAGTATGAAGATGATATGAAGTGTATGTTGCTTGTGTGTCGATGCAATTTATGTTGACCGCAATGAAAATTGCACGATGACCGTGATGTTGGGTATGCTGGGTTAGCAGTTTTTTTTTTTGAATTTCCCATTGTTTTCATTTCTTTTGTGACCCCTTGCCACATTTTACCGCCACAGGAGGATGGTTTTCTATTCAAATTCATTTCGTTGCTTACATTGCATGCGGGAGGAGTGATGATGGGAAACGCATGTATATCTGTAACAATGTGTACGTGAATGCGTTCTCAATGCGATCTCTAATGGAATTTTCATTTGTTTTAATTTCAAGGGAAAGGCAAAATAAACTAAATTCTGTACTTTAAATGCGATAAATAGCATTGTCAAAGCTTTAAAAAAATCAAACAAACATGAGATTCGAACTTACGATATTATACTTGTGAAAATGATGTCTTATGCACTACGCTAGTTGATTAATGAATTGAAATGTTTGTACCTATTTTTAAATTTTAAAATCAACACAGATTTGTATCAATTTAAATTTAAAAGCTCTCTATAATCCACAAAAATTTATATCGGGAACATTTCTGCAACACCCACACCTATTATGCAAATTTAGATCATCGATCCGGTACAATGTGGTTTTTTGTGTACACATTTAGGGTGGAAAAAGTCACCCACATTTCCACATTTTAGCATCATTCACAAATTCCTGTGGCTATATGTGTTGTGCAACAAATCCACTTTTCCAGGGATTCACTTCCTGCTCCTCTTTCCACCAAGCACATACCATCTATCCTATAGAAATGTGTTAATTTCCACAATAAATCTGCCACTTTGCGAGGATCTCTTGATACCATTTTAGTGATTCTCATCACACACGCAGTTGCTAACGACAAATCCACAATTTATATTTTCTATAAAGTCTCTGCTGTTGTATAAATGTTCCCTTTGCCACTTTTACTGCTGCATTTCAGCACCAAGTGCATTGGCGTTTGAGGAAGCCAAAGTTGGGTGGAAAAAGAGATGAAAAAGAAAAGAACAAAATAGCAGAGATTCATCTCGTGTGCTATTCTCATACGCGATGGTGCAAAGGAGTCGTTAAATTGATGGGAACATCACCCATGTGATTCATCTTTTGGGTTGCACACAATCGCCCCATATGGATGCCCCACGATATCTCTTCCTCGCTTTATTGATTTACTTTTCTACGAAACAAACCCCAGTCTTTGTGTTCAATTTCACTTAATGGGGCGCAACAAAAAGAGCTTCAATACCCAATTGTTTGTTTTCTTCAATTTCATAATCCATGCCAAAAGCATGTTATACTGAAAATTATATTATTATTTTGTTCCTAATAATGTAGATCATGAAGGAAATTGCACGAGATTCGGTGCGCTAAATGAGATTTCTTTCTTTTCCATGAAAATTGATTAATTGGATGAGATTCTAATAATGTACTTTGAGTTTGCACTTTGTTCTCTATATTTGAGCTGGAAATTGATGCTACATACAATACGATAAGATCTCTGTAGATTGTGTATACATGGCTTATGAAACTCTTAATGTGGGATGCTTAATATAATGAGGTTAAACATTCCTCACTTCTGTGTCTCATTAAGTTCATTAGAATGATTAGAATGCTCTATTTAATGAAGAAAATGTTTTCTGGAGATGAAAAAAAACTGTGTAAGACAGTTAGATTCGAACTCGCGATAGGAAGCTTGGAAGGGTGTTGTCTTGTGCACTACACTAATAGTCTTAAGTATTCCATGCAATTGATTAGTTTGCCGAATTCGCGGGAATTTATTTTTGCATTGACCATTTGAATATCTTTGTCAACAAACCCGGCATGTGTTTCCATTTCACGATGGTGTATGGAGGAAAAATAAACAGAAATGTGTGACTATTTTCTATTTGTTGCCATCCGTGGGTACACTTGAGTAAATGCAGGCTAAATTAATATGCAAATGTAGGAGGAAACATATGTTTCAGAAAATAGATTCAACCACATTGCGCGCAAATGTGAAAGCCTCTCCCTTAAATGCCCTCAATGTCACTAAAATAATCAAATTGCTCTCCATGATGGGCAATTTCCACGAAAGCTCTCGCACCACATGGAATGCTTTCAAGGACAAGGAGTGAATTAATTTTCCCTCTATTAGAGTGAAAGAATTTTGTGCAGCATCATGAACATCAATTTCTTCGTTGGTCGGAACTTTTAATCAATACCCTTCAATGCGATGTTTGTTGTTTGGCTGTAAAGCAAGATAATTAACATTTTCTCACTTGAGAGAACATCGAGTCTTCCCCTGAAGGTGCTATGGGGCATCGACAGTGACGAAGTTCTCAAGGTTTATTCCAAAGGTGTCAGATTAATTTTCAACAAGCATGAAAACCTCTGATGAAAATCAATTCCTTATGGGAGAATATCTGCGTTGTGGTACAAATTCACGGATTCTGTGCATAAATGCAAATTATCATCGCTTCTGTTCATATGGTAATGAAGTTTCCCCAACTCGCGAGATAGAACTCTATTTATGCTATATGTACAAAATGGAAATTGAACGGTATAAACACTGTTTTATTTTCATGTGAGTTATACGACGAAAAGGACACGCCAAACAGTACGAGGAGTTTATATTTTATTAAGCTGAATTAATTTTCCGCCCAAACTTTTACATTTATGAATTTCCCTCCATTTTCCACACATTCATTTATAAAATGTAGATCTACTAAAAAATACACATTTTCATTGAGATAAATTGAATATTTGAATTGAATATAAAAAAAATCAATTTGTGCATGAAAATATATTATTCAACTTTCAACAAAGACAACTGAATAAAAAAAAAAGTTCAATGAAAATATTTTTATTTTATCCAACTATTAATAATTCTTTAATTGCAAAACCCATCTGGGGAACAATTTGAGCAACAATGCGCCATCAATTTCGTTTCCTTATGAAAAATTAAGTGCCAAAAAATGTATTTTATTTCTATGTTGTTGTTAGGAGTTACCTCACGAAATATGAACCTTCTTTTTTGTGTGTTACCCCCCACAATCGTGTCCATGGTGGCAAGGTGATTTCTATTGCAATATATTGTAGCATAAAGGTGCACCACAATGAATGAAAAAATGGAAGAAGAAGAGGAAGAAATTGATATTGGAAATTCATTAGAAAAATTTTCTCCTTGTACGCGAAAATAATTCATCCAAATAAATTTATATATGAGAAATGTGGCGCCATTCCGTTCGGTAATCGATAAATTTTCCACCCATTGAGACTTTCACACAGCAGAGTGAAAAAGCTCTTTTGCACCAACAACGTTGGGAGACTTTTCAATGCGGCACAAACTTCCATTTTTCACCCACTTTCCCTCTCTTTTTTTTCTTGAATAATTTTCTTTACAACCTTAAATGTCATCGCCACATTGTAATTCATCCAAAAAAAAATGGAAAACTTTATTGAAAATAATAATGCACTAAATCAGTTATAAAATTTGTAGTATCAAATGCAAAATATCAAGTAATTGAGGGTGCAATTTAGCGTTAAATGAGGGTTGATAGTAATACCTCAGTGAATTCAAAAAGGGATTTCCATGAGAGTTTTGGGATTAAATTAGATCTCAGATGTTTGTTGTTTGAAAATTTCTATTCATGCTGCAGCATTCGCATTTAAACACGGTGAAACAATGGGGGTTGGAATTGATTGCATGCAACCCCAAAGCACGTCAACATTTACACAAAAACAATATGTAGTCTCAGTCAGAAAGTGTCGTAATTTGTATACAAAAATGCAATGAATTAAAACAATTTATTCTATTTTGAAAATGTTAATTTTCTTTAGCGACTGATTAGAGTTTTTTTTCCTCAGAAGTAATTCAAAGAAAGTTCATTTATGTTGAGCTATTTTTTTTTAAATAGTTTATGCGTTTTGAGGCACTAAAACAAGGTATTATTTGAATACACAATTAGACAATAAAAATCTTAAGGAGGGTCAAACATATTCAAGAGAAGTCCAAGAAAGACTTTCTATATGTACAAACCACGCCCCCATTGTAACTTATTTTCCTTTTAAAATTAATTGCATAAAGCATATGCTTCACTTCTACGTTATACGTTTTCCTTTTCATCTCGAAAACAATAAATATCACTGATTACTGAAGCATATTTTATGCATTCAAATGAATCAAAATATAATGGGGGCGTGGTTTCTGCATTTATGAGGAAATATATTGAAAAAACTTCTCAGCTCACCCAATGGAAAATGGAAAGTCAGTGCGGGCTTTTCTCATTTTTTTATACTAATTCTCCGGGTCTTCCTATATGTTTCTTCAACTGATGTCGACGGCCTTAAAAATGAATAAAGTCCTATAAAACTATATGTAACTATGTATAAACGTTCTTGTGTTTAAAGATCATTCCTAAAGTCTTAAGTTTGTTTTTCCCTTACGATCATTGCTTATTAAAGCAACACACTATGGTTGCAAATAAATTTGCCCAACTGTGGTGTGTTCTATCTCTATAGTATCTGTCCCAAGAGTTGAGTCCATTTTTGTCACAACTCTTCTTCTCTCTCCCCATTTGTGCAGGGCGGTGGTGGGAGGGGTAGATGGGGCTATATGTGGGGGTATGCGCTGTGGGGGATGAGGAAAACTGACATCAGTAGATACGCAGAGAGACCCAAATGGATGCGGAAGAGAATTGCAACGAGGCATTGAGAGTGAGGACATACCCCAAGCTGGGGGGAGGGTAGCGTGAGAAATTGCTATGGTCTCCGGGATGACTCATAGTGTCTGCAGGACGCATGCTCCCTGCATATGGATCCCGTCAGGGTGCTTTAAATATATGAAAATCCCACACTTTTGCGATTAAATCTCAACCCCAAAGAGTGCCGGAATGATGTGACAGGGAGGATTATGGGTCGTGGAAAATATCTTTTGGCAGTATGGAAACCATCGTGGTGAACAGGTGCTGGCTGAAAGTTCTCGTAGGAGTATAAGCTGAGAATTGAGGCAAAATTCACCATGATTAATTACATCCGGACTGAATTTCGACGTATTTTATTGTATGTCGACAACCTGAATTACATTCATGCCTCAATCATTGATTTTCTCCTCCACACACCGCCGGGGTATTGTAACGAAGGATGTGTAATTAGTTTTAGAAGGGGGAGAACACACTAAAGCATAATCCAACACATAATCTGTCTAGGAGAAATAAAACTCGCACACGTTATATCTTCATATATTGGACATTTTTTGCTTAAGTAAATCGCGTGCAAACTACCACTATTTGCATCAAGTCAATATGGCTGAAGAACTCTCACCTCGAGCGTGTTAGAATTTTTTACCATGACCCAAGAGGAGTTTCACAAACACGACGAAAAAAGAACTTTTTTACATTTCAATTGCATTCAGCCGTTATAGATGCAACAAGGCCTGAAGGTGCAGGGAACTCAAATGCAATGACTAATGACGTCGTCGTGCAAGAGAAAATTCCAAAAAGCTCAAAAGAAATTTGATTAAAGTTTGAAAGTTCTCTGTATGTGTGTGAAGAAGCAAAAGTTGTGAAGAACGTAAGAACATGAGAAGGTATATATCTTTTGTCTTAAAGTTGCCTAACTTTGCTTCGCTTCACTGAAGTCGGATTTGCAAAAGTCTTAAGACTTATTTAGGATTCTGATACCATTGCGTTTACCACAAGTTTGAATTAGAAGTTGGAAATGACTTATTCATATAATAAAATTGAATGCTTCACAAACCAAGCGTACTGCCAAAAGAAGTTGAGAAAACGCCCCCAAAAATGGGGATTTTGTGTTGAAATTTTAAGTTTAAAAGATTATTATTAATATTGAAGACGGTATATGGGTAATTTTTAAATTATTTAATACCTTTCATACTGGTGTTCTTAAAATTCTTCAAAGATAGAATAATTGGGTCTTTGGATTGTGGAATTAATTTTTGTTTATTAATAATTCTATTCAATATTGTAATGAAAAAAAATAAAAAAAAAAGAATAAAATTTCTTCTTTTTCATTAAATTAAATTATAATCTTGAAATTGATCTTAAGAGCTATATGAAAAAAAACTTCTGTTTATTTCATTCATTTCTTAGAATTATATAATGATGCAAAATATTCCTTTTATCTCATACCTATATAAAAAATTCTCTTTAATTGTACATAAAAAGCCAGAAGCTTTTGCATTTTATCGTCATCCTTGAGAGAAAAAAGCCACAAAGCTAAAGAGAAGCTGCTCTTTGTCGTTTTTTAGATATGAGAAAGGAATCCTTTTGCCACATATTTTCCCAAAATAGAATGAAAAATTCCACCCCAGTGTGGGTTTAAACTGTATGTGTGGGGATTCTTGTACGGGGGTAAATTGAGTTTATTGTATGAAATTGCATCGTTGGATGTATCTGAAGAGTAGGAAAGGGGGATGAGCTTCAGCCTCAACATGAATTTATGTTGAAAAATTCACACATCAGTTGATTTCAGCGATGGGGCTTCTTTGGGGGCATCGTAAAAAAGATTCTCCATCACTTTGTATGAACTGCGGGAATATTTCATCGACCGAGTGGAAAATGGGGAAAGAAGCAGGACACAAAATGGGGGGAGAATGAAGACCCATAGGGTTAGTGATTTAGTAGTGTTCACATTGAAATAAATAGCCACTCTGTGAGTATTTTTTTTTGTCTATGAAGGGGGAAGTTCTACTGCACCCGGATAGTAAAAAAAATCACTCGTAACTTTCCACAAACGAGTGAAATTTCTTCGCAGAATTTCTAAAAAGGGAAAAAACTAGCCAAGACTTTCATCAATGGATGCTCTTCTTTCTCTCTTTAAACGCCTTAATTGATATCATCTCACAGAGTGCTAAAGAAACTTTGCGATATTTTTTTCTTCACTCAACAATAATGCAAATGTCTTACACATAATTTTTCTCTTAACGGAACCATACGACGCGATAATTAGAGTGAAATACCAACACGAAGTGAATTCTTTTTCCACCCAGAACTATGTGTTGTGTATAACGCTATAAAATGCCCTTTTGTGCAAAATTAAATGAGGATGCCTTTTAGTACACCAAGACCACATGAGAAAGTTCCATGATTAAAGTTTTTCTATGGGTGTTTTATCATCTAAAAGTGCCAGTGAGTACCCTACCTACTTTCCATACTAATAAAGGAATTTTGTGTAGTTATTAAATTAAAAGTTTTTGCTCTCAGTCGTTCTTTTTTTTGTGAGAGATTTCTCAGGGTTTTGCCATGCAAATATTTGAAATTGAAATGGAAATTAATGGACCGACTGTGTTGAATAATTCTGCCAAATTTCCAATCATTTCGCAACTTCCGCATTCACCCGTGGGAATGGTTTGATAGTTGATTGATATTGAAAATTGATCCGGATAGAGTTAAAATCCACACACACACAGGGGAAAAGCTTTCCGGTCTAGGGGTTAGAAAAGCATTTCAGGAAAAAAAGTAGGTTATTGAAGCTCTATGAAAACTATTACTGAGCTTCACTGAAAGCTCTGCTATGTATGTTTGAATAAACATAGAAAATTATTAAACTTTTACTGCAAATTGCATTTTCCAATGAAAATTTCAGTGAGATTGGAACTATATAGATAAATTCAATTTACATGAATGGGAAATGCAGCAATATATGACTTATTTTCATTTGAAACAAAAGGTCAATGTTTGAATGATTTTTGAATGAATCTCTGTATTCAAATTAGTCCATTGACCTTTTACTAAATAAAACAAACATTCCCTGCAATCTTGCTAATTTATCACTTGTAGCACACTCTCCTGCATGGCCATGCAAAGCCAAAAGAAAGTGCTATATACTGAGAGAATGGTTAAGTGAAATGGACAATGATGGGTGTTTCATGAAAGAATTTAAAATGCAGAACACGCTCTAGGGGCTCCACATTATCTTGTTGGTTTTTTTTCTACCACCCACCCACCTTAGCCAAAGAAATTCATGCTTGACCGAGAATGAATATCACTATACAGTATACATGTTTTGAAGAAGAATAAAAAATTACTTTTATTGTGGGTTTCAACTATAAAGAAGTAATTTGCGAAAATGGACAAAAAGAATACTGACATATGGACGAAAAAAAATTGGAACACAGACGGAAATGACGCTGAAGAATTAATCATGGCATATCTTCCTACTATATTGTACAAACTCCACAAACTCTTATAATTCTGAGGAAGAATGTAGGTCAAATGAGAGATCTTTTGTGATGGATTTTGCCGTTGAATTGAAATTTCTGGAAGCCATCACGCGTAGTCTTTTGATCAGTAAACCCACCGAGATGATGCCTTTCTTTTTGGATGAAGTAGCTTAAGAAGAAGGCAAGAAAAAAAACCTCTTGTAGCGTGTGCTCAAATAATGTATTTTGCAATGCGAAATTAACGCATCCCGCCCCACGTCACCTTCGTGGGGTAACTGAATGTGTGTGATTTGTGTGTTGAATTTTTCACGTGAGAGGGAGAACGGGATGGTGCTTTGAACCCCGGTGCGGATATGCATCGTCGATAGAGCATTGAATTTCCGCCTGGGTACAATACATCGTTTAGGCAAGCAAAGGCTATATAGAAGATGCGCGCAATTGTCTTTGAATATGGAGCTCTGTCTGTGAGTGTCTCTGCTCCGCTTCGCTTATTTCGGGGGGTACATTTCCATTGGAATATTTCTCACATCATATTCATACACTGTAATTTACTAATGTGCCCCGTCGTACACACAGATCTTATTAAAAAGCGACCATCATTAAAGATTCATAACAAGTTGTTATATGGCTTCACATATGGTTCAATCGGTTCAATGTATGTTTAATTGACTAAACCTATGTAATGGGTTCTTCCCCCTTTTGCAACATATTTTACGCAATCCAGCACAAGAACATCAATTAATCTCCATTTCAATTTGATTTACCATTCAGATCTAGCCATTAGGGGTCTGGGTATAGAGCTTTTTTTCCGGGAAAGCATATTAACAAAAATTACTTTGTTTGCAGAAGTTACTCCACTCAATTGGACTTGTCTGTTTTGGGTGGAAGTGGAAACATTTTTCACCTGTTTATTCAAGCACTTTTTTTTCTACCTCCACAAATTTCCCGTGCTTATCAGTAAAAGCGTGACCTTGTGTGGGTGGGACAAAAAGGCGCGGACGAGTGGTTTTGGTGCTGGAGGCGAGAGAAGAAAATGCCGTAAAAATACCGCATGTTATGTAACACACCCATCACTGAGTATTTTTGCATGGACAATTCAAATGGGTATAGTGTTCTCAATCTCCGCACTTGCTGGGATTCTTTGATAGGCCATGCGATGTGTGGGAGTAATTGGAGTACTTGCTGAAGGTGTTTGTGGGAGAGCCTTTTGTACTAAAAGGTCACATGAAGTCCCTAAATTATCCCTTTATATTACCTGAAGATCATAAAGAAAAAGTACTTATTGAATTACTGTATGAAATTTCAGAAAGAAACCTTTTCTTTCTTAAAAATAAATAGTAGGGGGCTCTCAAACTGTGTAATGTAAGGTCTTTATACGGTTGGGAGTGTGTTAAACTTATAATCAAAATGGTAAAATTGCAAAAACTTTTATTAAACCTAAAACTCAGAACTTTAGGTTCTTTTTCAGTTCTAGGACTTTCAGGTAAACTTTTCTCTTCCTTAAGCATTTAAAGTGATTTAGACATACTCATCCTATCTATCCAATTCAAACCATGAAATATTTTCCCTCTAATAAACTATTTCTTATATTAATAATTTTCACAATTTTATTGTAAAATAAAATACTAACCAACTGATTGCGCAAAGCTAGAACTCGCTGAATAAGCATCGTGCAAAAAATCTCAGTTGGAAATTAATTACAGCCCGGAAATTCAAAGCCCATATATTAGGTGGTTGCTTGGTGTGCAGAGTCATCAGTTGAGACTCTTTAGGGCAATATGTTGCCACTCCGAGGTGAACTCTGTGCAATTCTCCTCTTGACTTGTGCCACCCTCCTCAATGGAGCTTACTGGATGGGTGGTACTTCACCCACAAGTGAAATTCACAAGTGCACCAGTGATTTTGTGGTGAATCAGAAGAAAATCTATGCACTCTTCCGGCACATCTTCTCACCCACCTGGAACCCCGTGCTAACACGTACCGCTAAGGAGTTTAACGTAACGGATATGACACGGTACAAGGATGAGAAGTTTCCAAAAGTGGTAATGGACTTTGGGAAGAGTATGATGAAGGGACGAATAAAGCCCGTAGCAAAGACATATCCATTTGTCTATCATCTCGAACCGTGTGTGAGGGAATTCCACACGACACTTGGATTTTACAAGCACATAAAAGATTTCGATGGTGTCCTCGAGAGTGCTGCGTGGTTGAGAAATATCACCAATGAAGAGTCATTTATGTATTCACTCCTTACTTATCTGATACACCACGCTGAGGAGGAGTTCCTCCTTCCGCCACCGTATGAAATTAATCCTTACAAGTTCTTCCGAGACGACGTCATTAGGACGGCTCATTTGGCAAAAATGTCGAGCTGCGATGGTGCTAATTTCGCAGATGAGAATGGTATCATGGTTAAATACATTGACTACGATGGCCCAGTGAGTGATGGGTGGGAAGGCGATTTGGCGTACTTCCGAGAGGATATTGACTTGAATGCATACTACTACTTGTTCAAATTGTCCTTTGAATCATCCTTGGAAGAGGAATACTTTGAGAATACAACCCGCGGGGAGATTTTCCTCTATGAGCATCAGCAACTTCTGGCCCGATACAATTTGGAACGTTTTGCATTGGATTTTGATCCTGTTGAAGCGATTCCGTTGTTCGAGGAAACCATGTCAGGCTACTACCCACTCATGTCGCATGCCAATGGCTTCCCACTGATTCCTAGGCCATACTTCTATGAAGAAATACTGGAGGATAGTACAAAAATGGATGTAATTCGAGAGGAACAAGGAATGCTCCAACTAATCGATTTGGGAGGAATTTGGCATCCAGGTGGTAAATTAGACTTCAAACGTCCGGGAGGACTAAATTTCCTTGGAAGTATGATTGAAGGGAATACCGAAAACAAGAGCAATTTCCCCAAATTCTGGCCACTATTGCTGAAGTTAGTATCAGGGCCTAAGCGCTATCGTACAAGAAAGGATCAAATGGACTTTTCCAATGTCTTTGATCATCACGAAACTCAACTCAGGGATCCAGCATACTTCCAGGCCATACAGAGAGTCATGAATCTAATTAGACGGCACCAAGATCACCTCCCGCCTTATGACTTTGAAGCAAAATTCATTGATGTTGTGGATGTAAAAGTGAGCGAACTGCAGACGATGTTCGAGAAACGAAGTGTTGACATCTCCAATGCAGTCGCAATGGAGCCAGTGCATGATGTTGATGCAGAGGAATGGTTGAGAGATGAAGATGTGCGATTTAAAGTGAATCTCAAGGTGTTGACACACATTCCATTCTACTACGATCTCAAGGTGCATGCCGATAATCCCACAGATGCCGTCGTACGTGTCTTCCTAGGTCCCAATGATGCGGGGGCGGAGAGAATTGATTTGTACAATTGGGATGAGAATCGTCAGAATTTCTTCCAAATTGACTACTACCCAGTTAAGCTGCATCGTGGTGACAATAAGATCACGCGCAAGAGTACAACATTTACGGGATTTGGGAGTGGATTTAAATCCTTCGAAGAGATGTCTTCAATGGATGATGATGAGAGCTTCACTGTCTCCAGTAGACAATCATTCTGTGCCTTCCCTGAACGTCTCATGCTACCCAAGTCCACAACTGGTGGTGAAGACTTTGTTTTGTACTTCGTTGTTACCCCAACTGAAGTTGATGTTAATGAAATTGAACCAACGAGGCTGTGTGCTGTTGGAAAACCTTCTCGCTGGGCAGACAACTGGCCGATGGGTTTTCCATTTGATCGGAAAATTAACAATGAAGACTTCCTCGTGAAGAATAGTGCTGCCAAGAGGGTGACAATCTATCATAGCGAAGAATGATGTGAATATTTCGCAATTTGGTGGTGGGAGAGTGTGGTTTTTTTTTTCAATTGAACTCTTGTGGGAAATTGGGTTTAAATAGCCGTGGGGACACTTAACCCCGTTTGTATGATGCGGAGACCCTTTTGCACTTTGTTATTTTCGCTCAATAATAATAAATATGGTAATTAATCAAATAAAGTACACCGACTATTGCACAACGTCTGGGGCGTTTTATGTTTCAAACGGTGTGAATGGGGGGCCTATACTTATTAAAGCAAAATGACCTGGTCTAGATGCTTCAACTAGATGCTTTAATGTTGTTTTCCCACTGAAAATGGAATTTTATTTCTAAAAATTGGAACAGTTAATTGCAGTTGATTGTTTGAGATGGATTGTGTTCTCTTCTCTCTTAAAAAACTTTTAAAAAAGGGCTACAAGTTATTTGCATGACGAAAGCTCTCTAATGCTAGGAAAAAATAGAATTACTTCTAATTCTGTTTCTTTAAGAGAATTTAGTTTAGTCTTGAAAGTTTTTTCTTTATTTTTGTCAATTTTCCTTTTAAAATCTTTTAATTTTCCTTGGACAATACATATCTCAGATTGCATAACAACCAGAGCTTTTTATTATTAAAGCTCCTGCAGAGTTTAATAAGATTTAATCAATGTCTGTGAACGTATACTACATTGTACTTTATCACCGTTATGTACATTCAATCTTCCAGCTGAGAATTCATTGATTAATTTTCAGCTTTCTCAATGGAAATAATTTAGTAGGGTACCTACCTAATGAATAAGTTCCCAGACACCTGAATGATCACACCTTATTGCCATTTATGTTTTCAAGTTAACGTGTTAGGAAAAAAGTCTGTTTTTCACCGCAAGTGTGTGGCAGCAGAGCTAAAGCAAAGTGTGGTGGAGACTCACATGGAGTCTCTCTCACTCTGGGAGGCATTTACTCAGTCACTCGGTCAGTCACGAATGAGCTTTTTGCCGTGTTAGACGTTCCCCACGACGAGTATTTTACTCGGCGCTTTCCCATTACGTAAAAAAGTTTTTTAACGTGAAGTTTTGCCCAAAATCGGCATATCCTCCCAAAAAGCAGCCTGTAGAAGAAAATCTCCATTTTCAATTTTTGCGTTGGACATCAAAAACCATCCGACCGGTGTGTGTGGGTTCGTTGGAATTGTTTGTGGTTGCGATCAATCGAAAATCTTTTAAACGACATTTCATTTGAAAGGTATATAATTTTGCTATAATAGTGTGACTAAATGGACTAAATAAACAAAGTGAGAGAGAAGTTGTAAAAATTTGTTAGTGTTTTGAGGGGTTTATTTAAAACAGCGTGAAAGTGTTTTTCACAGCAATAGATTTTCCACAGCTAAAAAACAACAAAAATTCCACCTTCACTGGAACAGAATATAAATCTTCAAGTCATCTCCAGGCGACATTCCCGGGCGATCTGATATTAAAAGTTTGTGGTGACTCCACATGAGAATATATAGCCTCAATTAAAATTATAATTTATGCAAATTACACCGAGATCTGCTGCTGGGTGTCCAGAGAGAGATGCTAAATTGAGTAAGAATTGTTCACTCAACATTTGCCTCGGCATGACGCTTACTCAACCCATATACTCATTATTTTGTCCCCTGTATTCAGTGTTAGCTACTACACACAGTCAATCCTCTATAACTAAGCAATTTTCGTGGAAGTTTTAAAAATTAGAAAACACAGTTCATGCTCCAGGGATTTTCATCTTTGGAATTCATAAACCGAAATATCACATTCAAAAAGTTTAAAATACCCGACTGGGAAAATATTATTGAAACAAGCTTCACTTGTTGTAGTTAAATAATGCGCCGAGTGACTACCAGGCGTCTCCATCAAGCAATTTTTATTTCTTATTGAATGGTAATCTAAATGTATAAGTTTTAACCAGGCGCCTCCATTGCACTATCTGAATTATTTCGCGACAAAATAGACACGTTATGTAACCACCAGGCGTCTTCACTTATTAGTTTAAAAATCTTGAGCTTTCTTTTATTTAAAATCGATACAAGAGAAGACTAAAAATCTCAACAAATTTTCTTCTGCAGTCGGGTACAAAAAAAATTACCACCATCGTTCTCGCTCAATTTCAGAATTCACAGTGTCATATTTTCTTCGATGATGTAATATGCCTTTTGTGGCTTTTTCTTAGCCGCAGAATTGTCATGATGCTGCCATTGCAATTATCACGCAATTGTAAAGTGAATGTAAAGAACGGATGTGAAATTGCGCCAGTGTCTAATTCAAAATTGTTGTATATACAATGTGGGGTTAAAAAACGACCAAAAAGAGCGGTATTAAATTAAATTTTCTTATGCTACGTCTTGTGATCACTTAATGCACCTCTCGATGCTATTTCTGCGCCCAAACGCATGCGTTCTCCACATTTATGCAATAGGACGATTTGTTGGATTTATGTTGATAGACATTCACCTAATAAACCACGGAAGGGAGATAAATTTTCTCCGTGAGACGGGGAAAATTGGAGCATTCGTATCATTTTGTTGTGAATCAGTTGAAATATATTTTGGCTGAGAAGATGTTTTTTATTTTGGAAATTTGAAACCTTCTCTAGAACTTGTTTTGATGATCCTGAAAGTCAATTTAATGTATTAATTTATTGTTTAGAAAAGGGTTAAGGACAAGTTGTGTAATTAATTTTTAATTGATTTAGAAGCCTTTTGTTTCGAAGGATATTAATTTTCATTGGATTAGTTTTTGAATTCCTCTCAAAAAGTATTATTTTCCTAATTTTTATCCTTAATCTGGTTTATTCAAGTCCAAAAGCTTGATGTTTTCATAAAAATTAGCCTGTTTTCCCTAACAAAAATGGATAAACTCCTTTCAAGTTCAATGTGTAAGAATTTTTGACCATTAAAATTACTCAAATTAGAAATAAAATTAACTATTTTGAATTTTCTGTAACCAACTCTTCAATAAAATTCCCGTCTTATGGGTCTTATGAATATATAAAATAGCGAGGTCTAAACGCTTCTGAAAAACACATGTATCAATCATTTACCTAACACTATTTTACACTCAAACCCATCAAATACAACATGTGTAACATGCAACAATTTAAACATGAGAAAGAAATTAGGTTGATTATTCGTCAAATTCAATTATCTGTGACTTGAATTATCGTACAGTGATCTTCCGCAACGCACAAATGGCAGCTTTGCGTAATTTTTTGCACTGATAATTTTCTGTATAAACACAAAAAATTATTTACAAAAGTAACATTTTACACAGTATTGGTGGGAAGAAAAATACGCGTTTGGTAAATAAGCTGCGAATTACCTGCGAATGATTCCGAGATGTTGTGAAATTTCACAAAAGATTTTTTTTTATTTTAAAATATAAAAGTTCAAGTTAATCCATTATGTTTGATTTTCTTGTATTGACTTTCATAGATAATGTTTTTTTTCTTCTTCTTTTATTAAATTAAATTTTCACATAAAAGTTTATAGAAGGTATCATTAGAATTGCAATAGAGGTGCGTGTTAGTGGAGCTGTTTTAAAATATATAAATAAAAAAAATTGATTGGAAATGAAAATGCGGCAAACAATAAAAAAGCACGAGAGATGTTATCGCGCATTCTTATTTACTTGCTTCAAAATTCATGGCCAAACAGACACTATACGAAGTGACGAGGAGTTAATATAGAGGCGATATACAAGCCCACAATGTTAACACACCATGCCGGGTATATCGTGAGAATTTAAATGACTCTCGAGACTCTTCAGCCGTGATGGACACTTCTGGGGCCTCGTGGTGGTGATGAAATTTAGAAATGGAAAGGAAGCTGACTCTTCCAGTTTTGCTATTCTCAACATTTCACTTTTAACGATCATTTTAATAAATTATTGGCAGTTGATTGGCGCATATCAGTCACTTGTCTACTTGCCCTCACCTTTTTGCTATAATTACGTGAAAAGTCGCATGATTTTCCCATAGAGAGAGAAATTTTCGAGTTTGCCCAGCATGGAAAATGGGAGACAAGCAACAAATTTTCATGAATATTTATTTATTCATCAGCATCTTGTACTTCCTTACGCAATAAATTGTCAGTTTATTGATTGAATTTGTAGGTTTATTCCATCTCTTTGTGGTGGACAGGGAAGGCAGTCTGTGTAAGAAGAAAGTATTATGCTCCTTAATTAAATTAAAGATTAAGAAATTTAACAATTTTTGAAGCACATAAAATTAATTTTATTTAAATACAAATGTCCATAAAAGGAGTTTATTTTCGTTTCCTTTACGAAAATCCCTTCTGAGAAAAAATCAGAATAAGTTCAATTTTGTGGGAAGTCTAGAAAAAATAACGAAGCTCCAAAGAAACTTCTCATTTTTCACAAGGATCACCTGAGAAAAGCTGCCAAAATTTGCCTAAAAATGCAAAAAGTGACGTCACTATTCCCATTTTCCTATTTCTTTTAAGACAATTTTTTTCATCTAGAACTTCCAATAAACTCTTCTCGAACAGATTGTAATTTGTAAGCACCGCAAACTCTCTGGGAAAGTAAATATTTTTCCTTCAAATCATTCCATCTCTGTCGTACGGAAATTTTCTATCATATGAGCATTTTTCATGAATTTCCTGCCTCTCAATGTAGATGATGAAAACTTTCTTGCCGAATCATTTTCTTTTGATTGAAGTTTCTATGTATGAGGGAAAAAAATCGAAAAAAAATTGTCCGAGGGGCGACGCAGCACGAAAGAAAAAGTCTTTTTTAATGCAATGTCTCACTAAATTGCCACAAATGCGCGTAACAAAATGGACAAAATGCGTATAGTTAAAAAAACAAGAGTGTTGTGTAATTTTTAATGTTCCATGAACCTTTTATGCCGCACCACGGAGAGCTTTCTCACACACTGGGAGTGTTTTAGCGAAAATGCCGGCTCATTGATTTTGCCACCGTCGACAACTTTATTGATCATACACCAGTGGATTCTGTGTTGGAGAAGAGAATATTGCTGGGAGTTTCGCAAAATGCAATTAAGCGACAATCAATCATTTCTTTCCTATATAGAGATGTCCATTTCTCGACACTCAACTAACACTCAAACCGAGGAAAATGCTAAAAGGTGCAAAGAGCAAAGACTTCGGGAATCAACCTTGATTTTGAAAGCTTCTTTTTTTCTTTCATTTGCATGCAAAAAAGTATACATAAATATTTCTGGGGAAACTTTTTTTGACGAAGTGTTCAGCAAAAAAAAAAACCAATACCATTGGAGAAAAAAAAAGAAACGATTTGGCTGGTATAATTATGTAGGTTCCAATTACTTAAATTGCAGTGTTAAGTGTGAGAAATATGTGAGAGGAGTAGTTTTAAGGGGTTAACGTGTTCTTCGGAAAGATATTTTTTTTAAAGAAAATGAATGGAATTTGATTTATAGGCAAAAAAGGTGATTTTGACGTCATTTTTAACATTTATGAGCAAATTTTTGCTGATTTTTCACAGAATATTTTTTTCCAATTACGCGTTTTCCAATACAGAAATGGTTAAACTCCTTTGTAAAATTAAAACAAGCTATTTAATATACAGTGTCGAGAAAAATAATAGGACCACCAATATAGGTTTTAAATGTACCCTTAATTTCAATTGCCAATATCTCAGGCTGTGGGGAACAGATTTTGAAAAGTGGCATAGATTCGGAAAGCTACATTCATCCCCTTTCCAAAGATGGTAGATTTTCGAAAATCGGACCATCCGTTCAGTTTTGGTAGATGATTGAACAGAAAGTGGCATTTTGGGTATGGGTCTACTTGAACGACTGTCAAAAATCAGCCCCTCAACCGATTTTGATTACCCCGGCAGTTTTGGACAGGGGAAGAATGTAGCTTTCAGAGTTTTTTGAAATTTTGAAAATCGGACACCCAGAAAAAAAGTTAGACGGGTTTTTGTGAGTGGTCCTATTTCAATAATTTAAGGGTGAAATTACACAAAGTTTCATAACAAGTTTTTGTAAATTTTTATTTTTTTTAAGTGTTTATTTGAATTTATTTGAGTAAAGTTAAAAGGCTTATAGCTTGCGAAAATAAATTTTTCCTAAAAAAAAATAAAAATTTGTTATGAAACTTTGTGTAAATTAGGAAGCATTTTCACCCTTAAATTATTGAAATAGGACCACTCACAAAAACCCGTCTAACTTTTTTTCTGGGTGTCCGATTTTCAAAATTTCAAAAAACTCTGAAAGCTACATTCTTCCCCTGTCCAAAACTGCCGGGGTAATCAAAATCGGTTGAGGGGCTGATTTTTGACAGTCGTTCAAGTAGACCCATACCCAAAATGCCACTTTCTGTTCAATCATCTACCAAAACTGAACGGATGGTCCGATTTTCGAAAATCTACCATCTTTGGAAAGGGGATGAATGTAGCTTTCCGAATCTATGCCACTTTTCAAAATCTGTTCCCCACAGCCTGAGATATTGGCAATTGAAATTAAGGGTACATTTAAAACCTATATTGGTGGTCCTATTATTTTTCTCGACACTGTATGACTATAAGGCGTCTCCATTGTAATTCCCGGTTCATACAAGAGATAAAAAAAAATAACAAAAAACATCGATCTAGGAAATTGATTTCAATTTAAGATCGAAATATCTATAGTTTCTTGTCCATTAAAGGTTCTACGCATTTTCAAATCCCGAAAGCCCCCTATACAACTCCTGACTTATGAGCAAATCTTCTTTTTTTTTCAATAAAATTGACTTCATCGCTTCCTTCATTAATGCAATTAAAATTTATTTTCCCTCATACTTGTTAATTGGGAAAACTGGGAAAGCTTCATTTGAATAAGAGTCCTTCAGAAGTTTCCCCATAATTCTCACCCAAAAGTTCGAGGAACTTTCAGTCAAAATTTCTTAGCTATTGATTCCTCATCATGGTGAAAATGTGTGAAATTAATTTTCCTCTTTCCCGGAGATGTGCTTTAATATTCAATGGCGTGTCGTTCATAATCATGATGGAGGCTTCTGTGGGCGAAGCTTTTTGGGCAAATTCACTGCGTGAATATTTTATGAAAGGAAAATGCCTCAAATTCTCATTTGCCATCCCTCAGTGATATTTGAAAATTCAATTAGGCATCCTACGCCCTCCTATGGGACTTATATATAGGGTGTGGGTGTGAGGTAGTTTAGCGAACTTTCCTCGCAAGTTTTAGCAGAAAGTTTTGACGCGCTTGCATGCTTTGAGAGGGAGAGTCAAAAGTGAGAAAATTGTGTTTAAGTACACAAAATTGTAGCCCACGATTTCCGGAACATCCTCTCGGTGTGTTTATTTTATTGACATAATAATAACCGTAATGATGCGAGAGCACCCCCATTTGTGCTTTTGAAGCTTTTTTGCCGGGCGGTGGAAAGATAATTTTTCTCGCGAGTGTTGAGAAGCGTTTGCGTGAATTTAGGCGAATGAACGTGGGAAAATGAGGCAATTTGAATGCACGGCAGAAACGTTACGGAGTCTTCTCGCTTGGAAAATTCACAATTAATTCAACTATTTTTTTTTCTTTTATTTCCCCTGCAGGACTCAATACATTCGAGGATACCACGGATAAATGGTTTGACAAACAGAAATGGGCTACCAGTGAGTAGTCTGGCGGGAGGAAAAATCCCAGGAACAAAAGCTTCCAATCTTCTGGCCACGACAACGACAAAATTGGGCAAATTCGCTCCGAGTCTACTGCGAGGGACCACAGGAAATCGCCTACGACCAGGTGTGCTGAATTTAACGACAACACTGGGCAAGAAGGGTCCCAGTACGACATTCGAAGTTCCCAAATCATGTTCCAATGAGAACATCAAGAGGAGCACGGGGCTCACAATGGCAAGTGGGGAGCATGAGGAGGATTGTGAGATGCTGGTTGATGAAACCATAAGCCTAGTTGGCAGCACGGATCACTTGGCACTGCAGGACGACGAGGTAGCTTTGGATACGACAATCGCCAGCAGGGCACGTGAAGTACTCACACCGGACTGTGATAAAGAATCGGCCCTGGGCCAAATCTTTCACTCAACCTTCGATGTCAGCCACATTAGCCGACCTCCAATGAACTCCACGCCACGTGGCGAGGAGGCACCCCATCTCACATTCAACGTGAGCACTCAGGGTGGTGACAATCCCCTTCAGCTCACTTACGACATCGTCAGCGAGACAGAAAGTCCACGGGTGAGTTGAATCCCCTTTTATGCTTCAATCTTTCAATTTTCTTCCTTGAAAAATTTCATTTTATATAATTTATTCCTTTTGAGGAATGAATTTGTTGAGAATTTTAGTAAAAAAAAATTCTTTGAAATCACTAAGAAGAAAAAAATTTTAAAATATTTTTTTCCTTTGAAATTTAAATTGAAACATTTCATGAGTTTTTAAATTCAATGCAATTTTGGCACCACACACAGGTGAGCATGGAAAACCTTCTGGGAAATGCTCAAGTTGGTGGAAAGCCCACAAGTGGCGGGAAAAATTCCACAAAGCCAACAAATGCAGCAAATCCTCTTGTGCAGAGTCCAAAGGACCCGGATAAGACGATTGTGGGAGCTTCTGAAGACCCACCTGAGGAATCTGGGGAGGAGAAGAAGAATCTCCCGTCGGAAAAGTCAGCAAAACCCCGCTTTTCCTTTGGCTTAGATCTCACCGATTGTACCCTTGACTGCTCCATTGAGCTGTGTGACATCTCCCTGGCATCCTCGGGTAAACCCACAAAGAGCCCCATAAATTCCCTGCACAAGCAGAATTCTTTTGAAATGGATGAAAGTCTGGGAATTCTTACTCCTGACCAGATGAAGGAATTTTTGGATTCGAATAATTTGGAATTGCCCCTGGGCAATGTGAGTTCGAAGATGTCAATGCATCAGTGTAGAATTGACCAGACACCATCACCGGAGGAACTGCCGTTGGATCCTGTGGCTGTGAAGACAGACTCGGCGGATGTTGTGATGCACCAGCAACCGCCTCAGGGACAATATCAGGAGGTGTCACAGACAGATTCTGATCCCAAGACGGATCAAATGACCAAATCTGCAGCCTCAAAGGTGTCTGTGAGCTTCATCACGAGTGTGACGAGCATAACGAGCCTGGACACGGGGTACCAGGGTGATGGGGAGATGTCCAGGCCGGCTAGTAGAGGTGCAGATCATTCCCCATCGAATGGCCCACGAGCTGGGGCTGCTCCCGCGCCAAATGCCCAAGCATTCAATGCACCCGTAGCCAGGCGACAGGATCCCATGACGGATTCGGATTTCTTCACAGAGAGCGATGCTGATGATATCTTTCACCATCAGAGGGGCGATAGGCGTGCTCAGGTGATTGATGGTCAACTCTATGGGCCCTCAATGCAAGCAGCCAATGTGTACATCCATCAGCCACAGCAGGGAGATGATTCGTGCATGGAATCCAGTGGTATTTTCACAGATGTGGACAATCGTGCCGATGATGATTTTACACATCGTCTCGCAGACAACGACATGTCTCCGGATGGATCTACAGATACCCTCCAGAGCAATGGGACAAGTACAGAGTGCAATAGTCAAAAGAAGGTCAGCGCTAGTCAATCTCCCACCTCTCTCTCCCCAAGCCAGCCAACTCAGCTCCAGGTAATCCCTGCGCCGGCTGAGGAGGTGACCAGAGAAAAGCCCCCCGTTGAGGGGACAGCAGAAGCTATCGCGGAGAGTCGTGGGGCAGCGAAATCGACGAACCCATGCGATACGAGCGATAAGAGTCCAAGCACTGCAGTGCGATCAGTAAAGAAAGTGAACCCCAATAGGAAGCACGCCAAGAGTGAGGTGTTCACGGGTAAGAGTCGCGAAATTCGGCGCTCAAACACCACGAGCCTGGCCAGCAGGTCACCCAGCGACATGGAGAATCAAGAGAATAAAATGCCGAAAAAGATGCGACCGCCCAATAAGTGGGATGGTGTGATGAATAAAATTGCCGAGGGCAAGACGTCCGGGAAGACAAAGTTAAATATTAGTGATGTGAAATCCAAAGTGTTGACAGGAATTTCGCGGGGATCAACCAAGATTTCCGCCACAGCCAGCAGCACGGAACAGAATTCACCAAAGAGGCTCACCATCGTAGCCAAAAGGTGAGTTTTTTTTAATTTAATAAGCTTTGTAGCTAATTAAATTTTTTGTACCCAGAAAAATTCAAATTTATTTAATTTTGTGGAAGAATTTTTATAAATTAAATTTTTCCGAGTGCAAGAATATCTTGCTTTTTACGCAATATTTCCCAATTTTTGTCACTTAAGGCATAATCTGTGACTCCAGGTCATTTTATTTGCTTTCATACCTTATCATTTTTATCTAATCAATATTTTTATTTCTTTCTTGTGAATTTCTATTATATTTTTTCACCCATGAAAATGCAATTTTCCTTTGCAAATTCTTCGATAAAAATTCTATTCAAGCTGAAAATTTTCTGTATTAATTTTCTCGTGAAAGTTCAATAGTCTAGCAATATTAATGTGTGATTAACGAGTGTTTCAAAACTTTTATTGTTTGTGTGGAGTAGCGCGATAAGGCCTGACAAGCAGCCACTGTTTGAGTGGTCTCTGAAAATGACCTATAGTAAGATCTTGTGTGGAATTCTGTCGGCGTGTGCGATTGAGGTAGATCGTGATAAGATACGCTGAGTTTTCAATTTTTTAATTTTTCTCCACATTTTATGGAAATTTTCCAACTTTTTGCGAATTTTTTTTAAAGGAAAAATTATTTTTATACTGTTGGAATTTTCCTTTCCATTTCACGAATTCTTTTTTTTTGTAAAAATTCTTTTAGGGGACGGACTTACAGCAAAGACAGTCAACAGAGCTCACAGAGTGACTTGAGCGTATCAGGTGGTGGTTGTTCGCCCAAATTGCAACCGAAGGCTTCTATCTTATCACGTAAGTTTGTCGCACTACAAGTAAATTAATTGTACATTAATTGGAATGGCGGACGCCACATTTTTTACGTGCCTTTTGCAATGCGAAGAAAAAACCGGCTGAATTGTGAATTATTGAGGTTGTTTGGGTGACTACGAGGGGAATTTCTCACGAAAAATCGATAGCGATTAGTTTTTCTTCCATGCATTCGGAACATTTTTCATGTTTTTTCCCATTTGAAAGCTTCACACGGGATCGATAAAACTAATTTTAATAGTTTATTATTTGTTCTCTCTTTGCCTCACGAGCGCACCACAAATTGAGGCTATTCTATCAGTCTTTTCCTGGACATTAGCGTCATTATTTTATAGAGCAGGCCATTTAGGCAATTTTTCTTCAATCCAATTACATTGCGAAAGAAATTTGGGGTAATGCTGCCTCATTGACCAAATTGTCACACAAACACTGCTGGAGAAAAAAAGAAAAGAAAAATTATATTTAACTTTTGTGTTTGGAAAAATTAGTGGGGAAAAATACTACGAATAAAATGGGAAATTCTGATTATAGAAGAAGGAAATTCAATTTGCCGCAGATTAGTTGCAATTGAAAATACTTAAAATACTTCCAGTTGTACAGTGTGGATCTGGAATCGATCCATTTGTAATGCATTCCCCCCCAAGTGGGTGGTTTTCCGTTGCCTTTTCCCACAATTTGGAACATAGAAAATCTCATACATCATGCATCTCCTCTATTGTATGCACAGTGAGGTCAAATTCCGTTCAAAATTACGAGGTTAAATGATTTATGGGCGAGTTTTGGCTTTATTTAATAATTCTGGCGCCATCTAGTGTGAAAATTATTTTTATTGCTCTCTGACGACATCTAATTTTTTTTTTTTTTATTAATATCCCACCCTATAACCCAGATAGGTCTATGAAACCGTAGTTTATCAATGACCGCGCGGTAACTTAAAGATATAAAAGTAAACATATTAAGACAACAACACAACAAAACAAGAAAAAAAAAACACTTTGATCGGCCTATAACAATCCACGTATTTACATTATATTGAGATCTGATTCCTTCTTAGGAATGTAATGATCGCAACTAGGGGGTTCGGGCTCTTCGCCTCCAAGCAACAAGCAATAATATCTCTACTATAGTTATCGCATCCCATTGTACGGCCTGATGCAATAAGTTCGGTTCTACCCTCCCTATATCTATTGCAATAGAATAGGACATGATCTACATCTTCCGGAACATTGCATGTATCACAATTAAGACTTGGAACAATATTTATACGACATAAATGTGCATTTAGTCTGTAATGATTTGAGATGATTCTGTTGATAAAGCATAAGCCTTCTCTATTGATACCCCTTAGTTTGTGAAACCACGGTGTGAGTTTACAAGACGGGAGTATTGAAAAACACAACCGACCTCGGTCCTCGTTTTGCCAATACACATTCCACTGCAACATACAGTCCTCTTTGATAGATTTAAAGAAATCTTCTTTTCTACGACACACCGAATCTTCAACATTATTGCCAGTAGCCGATCTTGCTAGCAGGTCTACTTTTTCATTGCCAGATACCCCCACATGAGAGGGTACCCACATGAAAATTACTTCTTTGCCCATGCTATTAATTTCCCCAATTATCCTCAGTATCTCACTTGCAATATCTGCTTGAGATCGCAAAGACCAGCGGCTTTCAATTTTCTGAAGACTCGATAACGAATCACTCAGGATAATCACTTTTAGAAAATTTCCATTTATAGTGAGAGCTCTTTCCAATGCCATTTTAATTGCTACAAGTTCGGCCGTAAATACTGATGAGCAGCGACTCAAAGTTCTAGCTTCACCAAAGCTAAACGTCTCGTCCCACAACGCTGAAGCAACGCCTTGTTGGGTTTTAGACCCATCTGTGTAAATAATGTGAGACATTTCGCTATTGAGCGAAAACAGCGCATTTCTGACAAATCCATTTGCATAGATCTGCCACATATCTTTAGGAAAACCTCGCAGCTGTTCACAGACTATAGTACTGAATTGGAATTGTGGTCGGTCGGTACTAAATTGCAGGCTATCGTAGGTCTGAACGTTGTTCTCACTCCAACCAATTTCTTCTAGCCATTTCAAGAGTTCGGTAAATGGACTTTTCGGGCAGTTTAGCTTGATATACCTCAAGTCTTGCCACAATCGTGCATGTCTGTCAGATGACCTGATTAGAAATCTTTCAGCTACGACTATAAATCTGAGATCCAAAGGGCAAATACCCGCAATTACTTCCAGACAACCTGTGTGTGTGGAAGTCATAAGTCCCAAGCAGATTCGCAAAGATCTCCACTGTATTCTATACAGTTTCATCATATGTGAATTGGCAGCTGTTCTGAAGACCAGCGATCCATATTCCATGACAGATCTTATCGTCGTCACGTACAGTGTCCTTAAGACGGATGGATGTGCACCCCACCTAAGACCACAAACAGCTCGCAGAAAATTGACTCTCTTACTACATGATTCCGCAACTGCTCTGACGTGTGCACCCCAGAGACACTTGCGATCGAATACCACCCCCAGATATCTAAATTTTTCAACAAGAGGAATGACATTGCTTCCACATCTTACCTCAAAAAAGGGCAGGACATGTTTTTTTGTAAAAAGCATGGCTACAGATTTTTGAACTGAAATGGACAGACCTCGTTTAATTAGAAACGATTCAATTTTCAAACATAAGTTTGAAAGAACGTTCGCTATGACTTGAGGGTCCTTGTGGGCAAATCCTATTGCAATGTCGTCTGCATACTGCAGAACAAGACAATCCTGGGAGATGGTATTATCAATGTCTCTGACATAAAGATTATAGCAAAGGGGAGCTAACACTGAGCCCTGCGGTAATCCGACGGATCCTGCTCTGCTTAAGATCTTACGATTGCCATCAAAGAATTCCAAGCACCGCTCAGAAAGTAGGCGACTCAAGAGTACACCAATATTCTGAGGTAAACCAACAGATACAAGATCTTGACAGAGCACATCAACCAGCACCCCATCATAAGCTGAAGATACATCAAGGAACACACACCCTAGTACCTTCTTCGCAGACCAAGCAATTTGTATCTTAGCGCTCAGCTCGGCTAAACAATTCTGCGTACCGAAACCTTTACGAAAGCCCATTTGGGACTGTGGGATTAGATCGAGATCTGTTACCCAACTATCCAGACGTAACAGAACTAGCTTTTCAAAAACTTTGCGAACCGCAGATAATATACAAATTGGCCTATAATGAGTAACCTCAGAACCATCCTTATTAGGCTTACGTATGGCAATGACTCTGGTAGAGAGCCATGGACTCGGAATTATGGCAGACCTCATGAAATCATTAAAAATTCCAATTAACACTTCAAGACCATTCCTGGGCAGATTTTGCAAGAAGCTCACTTTTATTCTATCCAAGCCAGCGGACTTATTTTTAGTGGAACTGAGAGCTGATTTTAGCTCTGATATGGTGAAAATAGACCAGTATTGCAAATGTGATTCACGACCTTCTGGGGCTGTCGGGGCAATATGATAGGGTCTACTGACAAAGGGAGGCGCAAGTTTATCGGCAAAGTTTTGGAACATTGACTCATTCATATTTGTATTTCTACTTCGGCTTTGACCGCGGAATGATCTCGCCATGTTCCACAACTCAGAAAGAGAGGTGGAACTTGAAAAATTTTCACATCTTTCCCGCCAATGCTCACTTTTCTTTTTACGGAAAAGCCTTCTAGCTTGGGCATCTTTCCTGCGGTAAGCTAGAAAATTATCTCTAGTCCCTGAATTACGAAACGTCGTAAAGCTTTCGAGTCTCTCATTCCACGCTGCCACACATTCTGCATCAAACCACACTTGATCCCTGTATTGCCCCTGACTATTGCCACTATTTGCTCTACATGGTCTTCTGTTCTCTGCTTCTTTAGCTGAGTCCCACATTAATTTGTTTAATTTTTCAAGTCTTGCTATAGGACATGGATCACTCACAGTAGCTAAGGATGACTCTACTGCCTCTTTGTATTTCTTCCAATCAACCCGCGCATCCCTAACAGAATCCTCATCTACTACCTCACTAGGCACATTTCTATTTAAATAAGCAAAATTGATTAATAAGGGAATGTGATCACTGCCCAAGGTTTCCTCAAACTGATCCCAACTTGAATCTAAAGCAATATTTTGTGACACAAATGTTATATCAATAGCACTACTAGGAACTGGAGGACAAGCAATTCTCGTTGGACGGCCATCATTCAGAACCACGAGGTTGTTATTTTCGCACCATTCTTGAAGGGTACCACCTCTCCCATCTTGATGGGAGGAACCCCACAGCGCATTATGTGCATTAAAATCACCCCCAACGATTGTACCAAACACATTTGTTGCAAACACCCGATTTAGATCAGAAAATCTAATTGCCGAGGAGTTTGGTATATACACAGACCACAACGCAACGCTTTTGTTCGCTAGAACAATATTTACACCAACCATTTCTGCTTGCGTGTATTCATCGTCAATTATTGCTATGCGTTCGCCTCTTAGAGAGTTCTTTACGGCAATTAGAACTCCCCCACCTCGATCAGTTCTATCACTGCGAAAGAGAGAATATCCGGGTATTCTAATTCTACAACGAGGTGTAATTTTAGTTTCTTGGAGCAACACAACATCAATATTAAGACGCCTACAAACAACAATTAAATCCTGCAATCTTCCTCTAAGACCATTTATATTCCACTGAAAAACTTTTATATTTCTTAGACTTGATCTATCCATTAATTACAGAAAAAGGTAAAGATCTTAGGCATAAACTCATTAATGCGTCTCTCAATCCAAGGAAGGATAATTTCTTCGACAAAACTCATAAAGCCAGAACCGAAATTAAAACTGCTGAAAAAGGAACACACCATTTCTTTAAAACCACCCACGTAAGATGCTTTCTTTGCTTCCTGTTCCTCAGGAACTTCACTTTGCTGTTCCGTTTCCATTGCCTCCGTTCTTGCAGCTGGCCTCTCACTTCCAGGCTGCCTGATTTGGGTTGCATTTCTCGGATTCTGCTTATCGTACTCAGCTGCCCAGCGGAACATTGCATCATCGTTATTCGTACTAGTGTTCTGATTGAGTTTCCTCTTCCTTATGGCACCACCTACTGCTACACCACTTGAACTACCTGCAGTAGGACCTGTGGCACCACCTACTGTAGCACCACTGGTTCCACCTACTATGACACCACTTGCATCACCAACAGCTCCACCTACTGCACCACCAGCTGCCCCATCTACTGCATTACCAACTGCCCCACTTACAGCACCACCAACTGCACCTTCCAGCATTTCATCGTCTTCCTCTTCAGGCAAATCAGAGTCGTCATCGTCATCATGCACCACGTAGAGGCCATTGTACCTGTTCTTATGAACCACAGCATTCACACTAGGAAAATCTTTCTTATAGTTTTGCGGCCTATTTCCTCGCAATTTTTTCCTGCTTGCCATTTCGTTCATTTGCCATGCATTTTCATTTTCTGAAGCCTCGGGTGGTCCAGACTCACGGCTAGCCAAAGCCTTATCAACTTCATTTTGCCTGATCATGTTCACTTTAGGGCAATCATGGGTTTTTTCTCTGTAAAAAATGCGACAATTTGGACACAAGAAGGTGCTAGCTGCACACTCCTTAAATTCTTCCTCATTCTTATGACGGAGGCCACATTTTTCGCAACGTTTCTTGTTGGCACAATACTTCTCAGTATGGCCAACCATCAGGCAGCATGTGCATCGCATGATTTTCGGGGTAAAAGCATTTACTGGCAAACGAAGTCTCCCAATAAGGAGCACATCCGGAAGGGTATTTCCTTCAAAAGTCACTCGGACAAATGGCGTTTTCTGAAAAGAAGCATTTCCTTTATCATCAACCACCTTCTTCTTCAAACGTTCCACCTCCAACACCTTGACGGGTTGGTCAACACCGTTGCAAACTCCTTGGCCACCTTTCAAAATATCAGCTGTGTTGATGTGATCATTCAACACAACTTTCCCATCAATCTCAACCTTTTTAGCCGGGACATAAATAGAGAATCGTTTAGAGAAATCCTTATTGAAAGGCAAATGATTGGCTTCTTTCTTAGAGTTAAACTCAATGCGTAGCTTATCGCGATTTACGGGATCAATTGTCTTAATCGACGCATATTTGCGGAAAAGATCATTCGAAACCCTGACAACATCGAGAGAAAATTTCTTCATGGCACGCAAGTAAACAATAAAAGGACCCTGAGTAGAATCGCCGTATTGTCTTATTCTTGGGATAAATTCTTGATCAACATCCATCTTCTTGCGCTCATTCGAATTATCTTCCTTCTCAGTCTCACTATCCAATGCACTATAGTCACACTCGCTACTTCCACCATCGCTATCTCCTTTCTTATCATTAGCATTTTCGATCTTGCTATCATCATCAGTGTAATCCGGGAGAGTAGCGAGCGCAGAGGCCACACGCCTCATCTCGCTCGTACTCCCTTGATCTGCCGGCAGCGACATGTGTGTGTGCACACACACGCGCAGCCAAACCCCACTCAATCACCAAAAAACTGTTATGCGACTCAAATTTTGGGTCCGACGAAAAATTTTTCACCATATGCTCCCGCGAAATGTAAGAAAACTTTAGGGTTTTTTCAGGGAAAACACCCGAAAAAAAAGAAAAAAATCTCAGTAAAATTAATCTAAATCTTGCCTGAGTACAATGAGATAGATTTCATATAGAAAAAATCCCTGAAAATAAGAGAAAAAAGAAAAATTAAAGCAGCTATGACACACTCTGGGAGATGTTAACTCTTCGAGTAGCGCAAAGCGAATGAATGACGACATCTAATGGGAAAGATTAATTACAATTTATTGATTGAGGACTTGGCACCATTATTTTTTAGCTTCAAAGTATCAGTTTTTATCTCCTTAAGGTTCTATAGCTTCTATAGTTTCAGGATAAAACTGATTTATATAGCTCTGTCGGAATTTGCTTTTATTTAGCTAATTATAGGCCTTTTATTATGTCTAAAGAGAATATAAATTTAACATGCTTTTATTATGTTATACATGTTACAGAATAAGAAATTATATCGACATTCGTACATAATTTGAAAGGAAAATTTAATTCAAAATGTAGTTTAAAAACTTTATGCGACATCTATTGAGAAAATTACATTTACACTTTAGTTCAGCTCATTTACCACTGGGTAGGAGAATTCTAATAATTTTTTAAAGAATTTTTGGCGCCATCTAACACAATTATGACATGCTGAATGCTTCGTCAAATGGAAAAATCATTTTTTTACCGCTACTTGAGAATTTTCAGCGCCATCTTTTGCTAAAAGAAAGAATGCAAAAAATGGCAAATGTAGGTCATTGAATTCTTGCTAAAATATCCAGATGCTCAGTCATAAAAGTTGAATTGCGTAATTTTGGGAGAAATGCCAATACGCAGCTAGCTATAGGAGCCAGAGCCAATAGATTAGCAACATCATAAATTATCCTGAAATATTGCATTCCTAAATAATGCACCCCATTTCAATAAGCTATTAATTTTGCACTGAAATACTACAAATTTTCCCATAGCCCCACCAATATTTCGAGCATTGTGCTAACACCGAAAATATGTTGCCCAAGATTTTATCGTATTTAAACAAACTTTGAGTTGTGGCAGATTTTGTACATCACGCAGGGTGACAAAAATGCATTTTAAAGTGACAAATTGGGCAAATCCATTAAGTATGAAATATTGTAGTGTTGCAGAGTGGATGGAAGCAAAAAGTTGGTGGAGATAAAAGTCTTCCGTGTGCTCGTCGATAAATTACAAAATTCTGGAGAGGAAGAAATATGCTACAAAATCTGTCTATATTTAGCGATTTATCACACAACTCCCTGTGCATCTACAAGTGCGCAAAGTGATGCTCTTCATCATATTCCGTGGTGTGTAGGAGGAGGAAGAAATCCACTCATGTCTCGAACACGAAATCACTCAAAAATCCTCAAACTCAGAATTTTAACGAGAGATGCAATATTTTCTAAAGGGAAAATGGAATGGGAAGTACCTCAACACTTGTTTCCATTATTTCGAACAAATGGAAGACAATTTTGGTGAGATACAAATTTTAGAGATGCACATGCAAGAGGATTTTCTCAGGGAAGAAAAGTTTTTGGAAAATAATGTTATTTTGCCGTTAGGAGATATTTTGTATACGGGATAAATTTCTGATACAGATTTTCCAAGAAAATAACAAGCTTTTGTGGGAATTGTTTGTAGGAGAAAAGGAAAATCGTTCAAACAATAGCTTAAGAGAAACTTTCATAGCAAATTGCATAGTTTGAAGCGATTGGAAAATTTTTAAAAGAAGATTTTCGATATTTCTATATAAAATATAAATTTTCATTAGACAATCTTCAGCATATTTTTAAAAATTTTCTTTCATCTGTTTAAATATTTAACACACCGATTTTTGAGCTAAATGTTACGAGTTCATCATATCCCCTCCTCTTCCTCTTTTCTTTTTTTTAATAACTGAAAATCAAATATTGCATTACATGTCAGTCCAAATAAAATTTATTTTACCAACAATAGCAAAATGGTACATAACTTCCCACATATAACAAATGATCTTATAGCTTCTTGAGAAATTTCTCAATGATTTATCTAACTTTAGTTTTTAGTATGGTATATTTGTCTTATGGGTAATTGATCCTGACACCGCTGGTGGTGCAATTCAACTCAGTTTTATTTTACGATATGGTGAATTTTCATCTCTCTCACTGGTGGCACAATGCGGTAAAATGTGGGCGACAGGCAAACAAGTGTATGGATCTTGTACAACAAGCAGGTGAAGAAACACGCACCTCAATATTTACCTTTCCGACTTTTCCATTCAGTATTGTGTGTGTTATAAAACACCACGACGTCGCTGAGTTGAAGGGGGGAAGTGCAAGAAGCAGCTTTCTGCAAAAATTGGGTTTTAAAAGTGAGAAATCTCTGCGTGAGAATTTGATGACTATAGCATGGTTGCTTACCTAGAAATACTAGGGGGAGTTATAATGAATGAAATACCGCCGAGGTAATTAGAGAAGTTGGCTGTCTTTTGAGGGGCTTCATACGTGCTTCCGGAGGCACTCACACCTATATTTGTATATTGTACACGCTTGTACTTGGTGGGGTATTAGGTTGAGTCATTGCGGTCCACGTTAAAGTCGTTGCAAATTGAGTTTAGAGATAATTTAAACTTGTTTGTAAATGTTACTTATTGAATTTTGTTGAAATTCACGTTAGAACTGTTGAATTGAAGTAAGAATTAAAAATGGCCTTGTGGCTTGAAAAGGCTGGGGCCGTAAAGCTTTAAAAAAAAAAAAAAAAAAAAAAAAAGAATTAAAAAAAAAAACATTTAGAATGTAAAATTGTTCAATTGCTGATTTTGTAGGTTTCTAGCTTAAAGTAGGATTAATCTAGGGGTTCTAGCTCTTACATATTTGAAGATTACTTTATCAAACAAAGTATTGATTTTAATTTATTTTCTAAATAAATTATGCTAAATCGCTGGAAATCTTTAGTTCTTAATAAAATAATTTTTAAACTAAAAAATTTTCTTCTTTGGTCAGAAATTTTGGTCTTGTTTTAAGATTTTCTAGGTAGGTAAATCAAGAAAATGTTAAACTCACAAAGCTTATTTTTATTCCTTCTCAAATCTACCTTTTATTATTATTGGTATAACTAATGTGACTTTTAGTCTTTATTTCGTTTTCTATAATAGCTAGGTGAAGAAGGTTTTATCTTTCTGAAAGATCTAGCTATTCTTGATTTTATCCTATGTTTTATTAAAATATCAACATCAATTTTATTATTTATTTGTTTTATAGTTCAGCCACGAGAAAAAGCTTTAATTAAAAATATCTGTTATGTTTTAAGAGAAACATATCTCTAACAAAATCATCAATTTAATTTAAAAAGAAAACATAGGTAGATAGGATAGATAAAACAAAAACTTCATTAGGTAAGAGTAGTCTTGCAGCCCATAGATAATCCAATTTGCAATTTTAATGGAATACCCCCTTTTTCGTGTACCACTGGGAGTATATAGTTGCACACTATACGGGTATATGAGAGAGACTGCACCGGGAAAAATTTAATATTCATTCAAATTTTCTCTGCTTATTGTTCTCATTGTTGTATAGCGAATTGAAAAAGAATTCTGACTCGACGTCGCTTTTTTTATCGTGTCGACACTCTGGCGCATTTTCTGTGTCTTTTCTCGCATTAATTGCGGATAGATTTGCATATTTATATAATGGTTATTTTTTTTTTAGCAAAGTTTAGGGGTTTTTTGTCGTTGGAATTCTGGCGCTCAGCTGGATATGTATAGTAGACGGTAGAAAGACTATATACAGATAGGAACTTTTAGTCACAGAAGCATCGACTTTAAAATTAACTGTTTTTTTGTTGTTCCAACTCTTGTGTGTCCGCCAACAAGATTCTCTTTGGGTGTTTTATGTTTGGCTTCTTATAGTTTTTTTTTTTGCTTCGAGGGACTCTCACATGCTCTATGCTTCGAGCGAGAGTCTGTGTCTCAACCACATACGCGCGCTTAAATCCGCGAGGAGTTTCTGATGACCTCGCCACACTCGCGATCACCAGTTCTGGCTCTGCTGTCTTCCCGCGTAGACACTCTGCTGAATCTCGTGCGGTCTTTGGCGCTTATTGCACCGGAATCTCGCATTGCAATTAGCATAAATATATTCCAACACGCACCACGCAATCCATTTTCTTGGCCACAACAGTGTTCTTCTTATGATTTAGTGTTGACTCTTGAAAGCTCTGTGTCAACAAATTATAAAGTTTCTTTGTTTATCTTCATTATCGTTGGAAAGGTCTCTTTTTCTTTTCTTTTTTACTCGCTCCTCCTACGTGATGCTGTTGCCCTGAAAAAAAAACCTAAAGTTTTGTTAACAAGAAAAAAAAATCTCAAAAGTGCAACATAGTGTTGTTGAGCATAGTGTTGGACCTTTCCCCCCTTGAAAAGATTTAAAAGTGTGATAAATTATATTGTTAGGAAAACTCAAGAAGAACCCCCCGAAGTGATCCCAAAAAATGTGTGCACCGACTTGGAATTATGTAACAATGATTGGTTCACTTGATGCTCCGTCATCCATATGGTAACCATACATATATCTTTCCTATACGGGCAACTGACCCCACTGATGTGTAAAGGAGGAAAGTTGAGACAATCGATCAAGGTGCCATCAATCTCCCAGTGCACGGAAGATTCTTTGGGATGACGTGGAGATGAGAATAGAATTCATGTAGCAATGTGAAAATACAGACATTTACTGTGAAATGTATAAATCTCAGATACATCAAACGTCCCTTTCGTCACACTTCATCATTATGGATGTAAATTGAGGCGTGGAAACTCAACACTGTGTCTCGCGACGAAATTTGTGTCACATTTTCCTTGTCCCCACAGTGTGATTTACAGTAGAAATGTGACGCACCTGAGTTGGAGGTACAAGAGGATCTCATCCATTCATTGCTTTTTCCATTTGACTTTGTGCGCATTTGGAAATTTCTCAGTGCAACATGTGAAGGAAAAAATATTGAATCTTGCGCTACATCCTCCCGATACTTTTGCATAACTCTCACCGGATGGTGTGCGTTAAATAACTCTTTAATATTCAATAAGTTATACATTTGAGGTCATGTCTCCGTGTAATTCAGCAATTGAGTGAGATTGCTATTGACCGAGTAAAGTACGATTAAGTTACACAAATAGATAAATTACGTGTAAAAAATATGTTTCAAGAAAAAAGATCTGTAATTAGAAAAGATTCCTCGAAATATTATTTGCTAATAATTTATTTCTGATGTAAATTGCAAAATTATTAGATGGAGACGCCTGATAGCTAATTTATATATTAAAAAATAAACTTAAATAATAGTTCAGAAATTTTTATTCTCACTCAGGATTTTATAGATTTTTTCGGAAAAGCTCAGAAAACGGCATTTTTCATCAAAATAGAGCATAATGGTGTGAAAGGAGTTTGTAGGACAATAAAGGAGTCTATTCACCTTTATTTGTTTCTGATTTTTTTAAATACACACAAAACAATCTAAATGATAAAACAGTTAAAATACATTCAAGAAAAACCATAAAGATGTCACATTTTCATGGGTAAAAATATGAAAAATCATTTTTATACACCATGGTGTAGAAAATTACACACCGTGTAATTTATCACTCACAATGGTAGCGAATAAATTTTCCTCATCAATTCCAGTTGACCATTCAACAAATCAAACGACCAAGCTTACAGGCTAAGTGTGTGAGAAATGCTACTATAGCACAACAGTCCAAATACAGAACATTATTGGGAGAGAGAGAGATGTAGTTTATGGCAATTTATGTCAATTCTTTTCGTGTATTTTCCTGGAACTTTGAGCAGCTTCCACGGGGAATGTGTGTGTGGGGCCCAATATGTGGTACAAATTCGCATATATACCTTTCCCCCCGTATATATCTTTCTACCAATTGTGCGAGGAAACTCCTTGAGATCTCTGTGCACGTTTCTACTGGCTGATTTATCATCCACCGCAATACAACATGAAACATTTTTCCATTCAAATGTTTTATTTCATTGCGGATTAATAAGACATTTTATTGGGGGAATTTATTCAAGCGGATCGGGGAGAAAAAACGAGTGATAGCCTGGATTGGAGTCACAATTTCTGCGAGAGATGTGGCAGAGTTTTGTGTGAAGAAGGCAAAAAAAAAATAGCCAGAGACATTCTGTGCTTATCTTTTCCCCGTGAATTTACAGCGTGTTTGATGGGAGTCGCGACGGTTGGGCGTTTATGGAACAAAAAATAGCACAGCAAATGTATGATAAATGGCTCACAGCGAGATTAAATTCCCATGTCAGGTTAATCTTTTATCAGAGATTTCCAACGAGAGATTAATCGTTGCAATCGTTCGCGATTTGTTTTTATGCCTTCGCAAGAAATCCAACTGTTGTCTCCCCATATAGCTTTGACTTCTTCTTTTTTTTGCCGCATCCTCCTCATGTTAGAAATTCCCAATGGAGGAGCTCGCCATATGTTAATTAAATATTTGCTAAACTAAACAAACAAAATTTTCACACAAAAAACAATTTGCAGTTGACGCAACAACTTCACAGTTTATTTGCTAATTTTGAGAGAGAGAAAAAATCCGACGACAAGAGATTTGCAAATGCGCGGTGAATGATCTCAAAAGCAATGGAAGATCTTCACGCAGATCAGAGTTGTGAGAAGAAATTGAGAGCAATTCCATTTAGATAAAGATTGTAGAAATAAATCGAGAGTCTAATCAATTTCACATTTAATTTGCATAAACGTTCCAAATTGATTGGGAGTCATTGGACAAATTAGGAGTGATTTTATGTTCTTTTCTCCAAATTAGGTTGTCGGTTGAGGAAAAAATGTTACAGCCTATCAAGTTTTATAATGCAAGAATTAAAGCTTTTTCGAGTTAAAATTAAGGTTGAAAGTCGAGTTTTTTTCTCCATAAAGTTTTATTACCAAATTTTAAAGACGTAGTTTATTTGTCAATGAAATGAATATTAGATATTTAGTTAAAGTATAGATGTGGGAGGGGGTAATTTTGATTAGTTTTTAAAAATATTTTCATAACAGAAATATGTCAAAGCGAGAAATAAGAAAATTACTGATTTTATTTAAATTTTAATGGGCCCTGATAAAATGATCGAGATGGAGACGCCTGGTAGTTCTCAGTTTACTTTAATTTTAATTGTAGATCATAATATGTTGGGCTATTTTTAAACATCCTGATTTTAAACACAAATCAGAGATAGGTGGAGACGTCTGGTTATTACCAGGCGCCTCCATTCTCATAATAAATAAGCAATAATAATGCAATGGAGACGCCAGGTTATTTGTTTTAATTTCATATAAAAATCACTAATAGATTGAGATAAAATCTTTATTTAAGCCTTCAATAACCAAAAGGCAAAAAAGACGCTGGAGGTCATACCAGGCGCCTCCATTTGACAAGAAAATCAATCAAATATCCAACAAAGATGAACGAACACGCGCCTTTGTTTTTCCGCAGCATTTAATTCCACAATTCTTCGCCCCTTTTTTGACAAATGGTTAGAAAGAAATTTGTAGGCGTTTGTATGAAATTTCTCCATTGACTAATAAACTCTTCTATGACCAAAACCGATTTATTTTCAACCACGAAGAGCGGTAAAATTTTCCGCCAAATAAATTTTGTTAGTTTAATGCAACGACACTGAGCATTTGTTCCATATAATCCGGAGCTTTTGTTACCTTTTGTGTCCAGCCAGTGGAGCCCATTTAGCCAATTGTAGTGCGATTTAATCTCATCGTTGGCAATTGGAAGCCATGGGAAATTTGCTGTTCTTGCACACTCTCACTCTGTACTGTATTGTATAGGTATCAAAAATATATGGGGTTGTTGTTCTATTGTTTGCCAAAAGGAATTTTTGGCATGTATGACGGAGAAAATGGGTGGAATTCATTAAAATGCTGGAAAAGAAGAAAATTGCTGATTCGCTCTCTCAGTAGAATATTTTAAAGAATTATGCTGTGCACTAGAGCTCTCACAGAGAGTTTCATGTAGTACTTGATGTGACCTTGTTCTAATCCCACGACCCTCCCTATTTTGTGTTCCATTCTGTCCGTCGTATTAATGAGAATATTGTACTCATTCATGACAATTTTCTGTGTGGGTGATGTAGCTTTTATAGAGCACACCGTGTCGATCGTGTTTGTTGTTTTTTTTATTCTCATTTGGAGAAAAATTAGATAGAGTGTCGAAGAGAAGTTTGAAGGATTCCTCCAAGCGGGAGGCTCACCTTGCGTGGGGCGGCATCATAATTGAAATCTCCTTCGGTTATGGTGCGACTACGAGGTGTTTTCTTTTTTTTCTCCCTAATTGACGTGGTGTTGAACTAAATGTTACACAATTTTCTTCAGATGCTAAATGAGCGTCACATGCCTAAAAGCTCAGTCGAAAAAATGTGGGTTACACATTTTCGATGAATATGTAATGTTCAAAAGAGTAGCGACGTTTGTTGATGGAGTTGAGTGTCAAACTATAATATTTCTTCTCTTTTTTTTTGCTCCTAATGGATGTTGTGTGAAAGAAGTAAAGACAACATTTTAAGCGGAAAATCGACATATAAACAAATTCGATTAAAATAAACTGCGCACAAGATTGTCATTTGAGAGCTTCAATGTATGGGAAAACGTGACCCTGCATTAACTTCCTGTAGTAGTACGACCGGAAGTGCATTTTGTGGGTGCAGAATATTCTGCTAAACGGGCGGTTAAGTGTGCTGCATTTGCTGAATATAGATTTTTCTCGCCAATTTTCTTCTTCGCGTCACGCTATGTCGGTATGAGAATACCGAAAAAAATTTTCACTGCACAAATGCCCTATATCGGTACCGATATAGACTACCGATATAGAGTACCGACATAGCGTGACGCGTGCTGAATCCGCCTACTGCTCTTGTGCCGTCTCGATGGGAAGTTCTCGTGAATTATTGTGCAAACATGAACGGTATAGTTGAAAAGATGCGCTCTATATAAGAAAATACATTTCTCTCGAGAATTTTTCCTCTCTCTCCCGCCCTATTAATAGAATTAAATAGAGAATCCATGAAGTTTTGCATGTCTTTTTCGGGGTAGCCCCATGCAGATTTGTCACTCCTCACTGTTGATGAGTCGAGGATCGAAAATTTACCCAGAGTGGACAAAAATAGATCACGTGAGTGTGCTCCGAAAGCAGAATCGATCAATTTCATGAAGACTTGCGAGTCGCATGAATAAAGCTTTTGGGTCGTTTGTGAAGGTTTCCGAGAAGAAAGATTGGCAGAAGGAAGAGATTCAGTTTAATCTCTTCATTCCCCTGCCAATCATCTTGGATGACAGCTTAGAGTATGCGTGTGCTAAAGCACCTGGATACGGACCTGGTAGGTCCTCACATTTTTATTAACTCTTCAAAATTCATTGCGAAATATGTAAGATGAGAAGAATTGGGGCGAAAAGCCCATAGAAAATCTATTTTAACATTTTCACACACAAAAGTCTTTTGGATTTAATTTTATAATGCACCACGCGGGATTAGAGTTATGGTTTTGATGAAAATTTGGGTGAGAAGTAATTAAAAGCAAATGCGAGCGGTTGGGTGGGGAAACTTTCAATTTTTCTTAAGGAAGAGAATCTCTGAATTCTATAAAATCTTTATTACCTGCTTAGTAAATTTTATTTGAAGCGTCAGTTAATTTTAAACATTGACGTTTAAATATTCTGAATGTCAAATGAATTCAAAGTTCAACGGTTTTATTTTTAAAAATTATCGATTTAATTAAAATTAAAATTCAACGAACTTGAAGGTAAATGTGAGAAATTTTCGAGAATTTTTCACTAAACTTTCCCCTCCCTAAATTTGCATGTTGTGAGAAGATTGTCAACATGGTATGCTGAAGAATAATAAACAAACCACATTGGTTCACGTTGGTTTGTGATGTTCCACGAAGGCATTTTCCTGCGGGAGAGTGGATGTCGAAAGTGACACTTTGATGAGAATTAATGAGACACTCACCGCCAATGCTGCCTCCAAAATGATCAATATAAAATATCCCAAGACTTGTGTGTATGGTCTTCATTTAGATGTAGCATCAATCTCGCCGTGATTGTTTTATCTTTAGCATGAAGAGATAATCATGGGGCATATTAACTGCCACTTTATTGCATCCATGTGTGGTAAAGTCAATGTTGCAGGAAATTGATCGCTATGATGGAGTTTTATTATATAATTATACCATATGAGATTCAAGTATGTTTTATGCAAAACATATTTAGCTGCGGACAAAAGGGATTAATGTAGCGTGAAAGATTCAATTTTCTGATAAAGTCCAGTTTGCGCATGAAGTCACTGCGGGAGTTAATCAATTTATCATTGCTAATTGTTTCGATGGGTTTTCTATTAGCTCCTCGATGCGTGTGTGGCCTTAGTGCTTGGCAGAAATGTGAATTATCCCGGGGCAGTGTGCATCCCAAATGATTTGATGTAAATTCAAGAGAAAAAAAAAATGAATGAAAAGGCGTCGTAGAGTCTCCGCATGTGTGGTGCACCACAAAAATGGGAGCAAGTGGTTCAAAGGAGAAATTGACGAGATCCGCTTCGGAGCGTTATGTTCACACGCAAGTGATTGAAAGGGAGCGCTTTGGGACTTTTGGCAAGAGGACCAAGAGAGGTAAGATTTATATCTGTGCTGAAGGAAATTGCATTCGTCGTTTCAGGGAGGTAGTCATGGACCATTTGAGTTTATTTCCACAAATTCTAAGCTTAAGAAGCCCAAAAAGAACCGGAAGAATTCTTGTTAAATGGGCAGATTGATTTAAATCTCATCCACCTTCACTTCCTGCAGTGGAAAGTTTATTTTAACGACTACTTAAGCTTGAACAGCGGCATGATTTTCTCAATTTGATATTTTAAGAATTTTTTACTCAAAGAAATTACTTATGCAGTCCGTTTTTTTCTGGGTCTATCCCACACTGTCTTCTCATTAGACTGAGAATTTTTCCAGTATAATGCCAACGGAAATGACAGAGTAGCTGTGAAAGTGTCACCAATGAAATCGGATGGAAGCAATTACATTTAAATAGTCTTGTTTTCATCCATCTTCTCTCCATCTCTATATATTTTTCCCATTTTACCCTACTCTTCTTGTATAGAGATTCTCCCAAGAGAAGCATCCCATCCACGATTTACTCACAGGTCGTAAATGTTATCACTCAGCGTCATGCCTCGGTGGAATGCTCTCTTTTTTTGTCAATTCCCAAGAATCCCTTTGGTTGCCCGCGGAGGCACTCCATCGCTTGCACCCATGCTAGTTAATTATTTAGACATTCAAGTGTCGTTGGGTAAAATATTCCCAAGACAAGTGCATTGTATTAAAGTACTTTTTCTCCGCAACAAAAGGGTCGGATTTTAAATCAACGCCTTGTTTATTTTTCTTCGCATCATCCATTCCCCCATCAGCGGCGCGGCATCGTAATGCCAATGAGGCTCTTCTCGTGATGCATTTTGTTGCACTTTGTTGCCACAATGTGTGGAGGAAATTCTCCAGCAAGAGAGAGAAAATTTATTCAAGTACAAGAATGGAAGTTGAAAAGTAAATCAACAAAAGAGCTTAATTTCACTACCAAACGGGCTTCCATTTATATGACAACAAGAAAATACTCTCTCTGTGTGTTTGCATTTTGTGTTTAGGAGTTTTCCTTTGCTGATGCATCCAAGAATTTCCGCATAGTAGACGAAATTTGGTGCTCTTGTGGTTGTTTTCCATTCCAAGCAAACACTTAGATGACGAAGAGGAGTCTTTAAATTATTTATTTAATTGTAAATTACATTTTTAGTAAAAATACTGCTGCTAAAAACTTTTAATGAAAAACGGAATTTTCTAAAATTAAATTGGAAAAGCTATTATGAATTAATTTATGCAAAGTTCCTATGAAAACTTTTTCTCTGGAAAATAATTCCTGAAAGCTTCTTAAATATTTTTTAGCTCATAGTCTCATGGGCTTTATCCATATGTAATTAACATGATAAACATTTTATAATTAGCCTGCAATTATTTTTTTAGCTTCGCTTGAAGCTTTTAACTTTATCTAAACAAATTAATATGTTCCTGTAACAAAAAAAAAGTATCCAAGAAAAACATTAATTGGACACATATTTGCTGAGTTATTAGTAGTTTGCAAATTATACTCCACGGCCGTGTATACGAAAGCTCTCCTTATTGTGGTAATAAATTTTCAGGTCATAATGGTAAAATAAAACATTACGAGCTCACTGATGAGGCCATAACTTTTCAATTTTGCTTGATTAAATTCCGAGACTTTTGTGATATTTTTGGTTACATAGAATTATTGAGAACTTGACTCTGCAAATTGAACTAATAAGATTTCTTCGTGTTTTCTTTGAAACTGTGAATTTTAGACACTTAAGTAAAGTTTCTTGATATTTAAAAACTCTCAAAGAACAATTTTTTAAACAAATAATTGTAAAATTAATTAAGATTTAATTATTGCTCTGATTTACCTTTATTTCTCACCTTTGTCGTTGAAGTGTTAAAAAAATTAAACTTTCTTCAATACTTTAGTTATTAAATATTCCTTCTTCAAGTTTCCTCATGATTAAAGGTCTATAAAAACTCAAACATTAATTAAATTATTGTAATTTTATAATGGACATTTCATTAAGATTCAAAATAACGTTCTCAACATATCCATATAGGTATACCTACCTACCTAAAAGACTTCTTGAGAAGAATGAGTGTAATTGAAGTCAATCTAATGTTCATTACTATTCTTAAGTTTCAACGCAAATTACTTAATCTTGATGAGTTGGAGAATCTTTCTGGTTTTGCTGCTTTCTAAATTCTCTCAAGTTTGTGGGAAGTCTTTTAGCTCTCAAGCCATGGACAATGATGATGTATGTGCATTGCAAAAGGCAGAAGACAAGGTGACTTTAATGTCTTCTTTGCATGATGGTAAAATTTCATCAACTCCGACGAAGTCACCTCGAGCCACCCACAAAGTGAGATTGATTAATTTACCTTTCCCATTTGCAGGTACTGCAAAAAAGCGCGATGTACGCACAATCACAGCATCACCCAGTGATCTTGGACCACCAAATAAGACTACGGGCAACAATACAAATGTCAGGAATGTCAGAGTCAACAATGCACCACGTAAGTTTGAGATTGATTATAAAGTTTTAATGTTATTGCCAATTTATTTCCACCTCTTCTCCCGAAATATTCTTCCACGTGCTATGCTAGACCACGAAGAAAACCTGCCGTCTTGTGGTTTCTGTGGCAATATTTTTTAAAGGGATTTCCCTTGGGCGGTGTGGTCTCATAATCGCACGAACGTGATATCCAATGAATCCAATTTCTTGTGCGCTTTTAGATTTAACACCACGCGGGTCAATCATTTATCAAAAGAAGATGCCTTTTTTTACACATAGGATAGCTGATTTGTCCATAAAAGAAATCCAGTGTGGGTGTTTCGGGCCCTCGTTTTCATCATGAGCTCTTTTTTTTTTACTACGAAAAAATAGCTCTTTTATGGTATGCAATAAATAGCACAATGATGCCGTAGTATATGAAGTTTATAGAGCTTATGGAGAGAGAGTCTCGTGCAAGATTGAAAAGGCAGAGTGATGTGATGAAGGAGGAAAAAAAAATAAGACAAGAATCTGCGAATTTACGTCGATGCGGAGAAAGGAATAAAGTGTTTTCTCATTTGAATTTTCTCATATATGCCGAAACTGTCGATGGGCTTTGTTTGTATTATGAATACTCCACACTTCCTTTCTCCGGGAACCAAAAAAAGATTTCTCAGACACCTTCTTTTTTATTATAAGAACTGGCAGCTATACTTCAAAGAGAGGGAATTTGATATTCATAGACAAATGTAATTTCCAAGTTCATTGATCCAATTGTATTCACATGGACAGACGATAATGTAACTTAAATGTTATGCTATAGTATAGGGGCATTCACTTTGGGGGTTTGGTAATGTAGTAATGCAGCTTGAATTTTGGGTTAAATTTTCTACTCATTTATATTAAAAACATTTTGTTTCTTTGAATGAAGCGACTTAAGAGATTTAATGATTTGGTACAAACTAACGTAAAATAATTTTTTTAATTTCAATTCAATTGAACTTAATTAAGTAAAGCTCATTTAATTTAAAAAGTAATGAAAAAGATAGATTTTGTACAATTCTAAATTTTCTTTACATTAAAATTAATATGTATGTATGTATATAATAAAATTAGTTTTTAGTAGGAGCTGAGGTGCTCCCTCCGAGGGCGTGAAGGATGATTTAATGTTTTTGTAAAATAATATGAAAGTAAAATCATTATACTTTCCCTTAGTGAATCCCCCCTAATATTTCAAACGTTTTGTACGTACCTGCCTAATTTAAATGGGAGGTGGGGTCCTCCACACCAAAAATTGTATCAAAGAAAAACGCGAGCACCTGTCGAGGCCAGTGAATAAAAACGACAGAGAGTGCGCATGATTTAAAATGCTATAAAGCAAATGGTACAAAGTGAAGTATTAAAATCACTAAAACTGGTTACATAAATCGTGATATTCGTACAAATCTCTTTTTGCTCCGCACAGCATTCGCGATGTAAGTTTGTATGGAATAAAACTCTTATACATGTCCACACCACAATGCCTCGCTGGCTGGGTTAATTTAGCTGCAGCAAGAAGGTACACAAAATTGAGCTATTGGAATCTCAATTTATCGATCATGAAACTCCGCGAAGATGCTCGCGAGGAATTCCCCTTTCGCTGTGCTCTCAGCTGTTTGGCAGAAGATTCAAACGTGTTTCAAGACTTTTTTTTTTCTTTATTACCTTCGCCAAAGCTGAAGAATGTCACTCATAGCGGTTCTTCCATTTTCACATATAACGATGTGGGGAATTGGTGAAAATTAATTGAGTGTAAGCAAATGACACACTCCACCGATTCAGCAGCTCTCTGGGCCATCCCAAAATTGATGAGGAGGAATGCTTTTTGTCCACAAGGCGGGCATAAAGAGACTCCTCCAAAAAATTGATCATCTCAGTCAATCAGTAGCATCCGGCTTAATGCCAAAAGAGCTGGCTCGTTGGCCCTCGTTGAGATTTTCAAAAAGAAAAGATTTCTTAAAGATGCTGACCTTGTGATTTCATAAGATTGTTCGTAAAGACAAATCCATCGTTTCAAGGAAATTTCTTTAAACGACAAATTGAAAAATATTGCCGGAAATTACTTCAGTTTAGTTTCTTAGACTGATGTTGGAATGAAAATAAATAATTAGGGGAAGCTGAGAGAACGGAAGATGGTTTTGTGAATTGGAATTCTTCAGAGTGTGAAAATTGCATTTAATAATCGTGGGATTAACACACAGCAAACAATAACAATTAATTTAATTCTTGCCGGGGGAATGCAATTTGTTGCTAACAGACTAAGAGTGAGATTCATGAGCTTTTCTATGAGAATATACAGTGATGGTTCGGGCTATAAATGTTTTTCAACAATAGATGATTCGTAGAACGTCTTTTTTTAAGATTCCTTTTATCCCTGCAGTTCCTTAAAAGGAAGCAAAGATGGTTCTATAATTAGTTTCTCCAGAAATTTTAATTCTATCCAATTATAAGCCATTAAAGAAGATTATTACAAAATACAAAATATATTTGCATTGGATCTAAAGATATTCAATTCATATAAATCGTTTAACGTCCTTTGACATAAATGGTGCATTTAGAATCATTTAGTGAGACATTTCGATATCAAAAGAGAATTTATGTTGCGCTTCAACTCGCCGTTCATACTTTGTGTTCCTCCTCAATCCAATCTCCACATTACCTGTGAGAGATGCTCAAGATCAGCAATATTGGGTGACTCTGGGGGGAACGTGTTTGGCTGAAACGAGAGAGTCAAGTTCATCGGAATCACATCGTGCCATCATGCAAAATAAGTTTAATTCCATTCAATTTCCTGTATAGCAATCATTGCAGTGATTACATAGCAGGGGGGATTGTGTGAAGATTTTTTTTGTAGCTTTTGGGGCAAAAAAGTCAGAGAAATTGGTTATATCATAATATTGGTAATTTAAGGAGCATAAAAGATGATTTTCAATACGTTTTTTATAGGTTCTTGAATTTATTAATTGTAATGAAATTTTCATATAAGTAATACCGGATTTTTTCATAATGAATTAAATTTAAATTAAAAACAATTTAAAGAGCAATACAAAGTCTGAAGATTGCCCAAAAATTTCTTCTCCATCTCAACTCTTTGTGGTCCCTTAACGAATTTTGTCTACATTTAGGCGGATAGTTTCAGTGAAATTTAAATTTTTTCATCCGTTAACTTTTCCGCAGAAAAACGATCCCCGATCGTGGCACAGCAATCACTTCCTGCCACCGTACCTGATGCCAACAAAGGATCTCCACCGGCAAAGAGGATGGTGCAGAGACGGCAGCAAATCACCCTGCAGCCCCAGACACAACCGAAGCAGCCACTCAAAGGTGAGTAACCCCATTGTGTGCTTAATCTTGCGTGTGAGGATCGTTCCCCATAACATTTTTCCTCATTAATTTTCCACATATAGCAAATTTATGGGAAAGTGATTAAAGACTCTTGTTCTCTGCGCTGAATTAAAATCCCCCAAGCCACTGGCACGGCAAATGAGTTTATTTTATTGATAAAAGAGACGGAAAAAAGTGTCTCCACTTCCGAAATAAGTCATTTCTCTGCGCTTGTCTTGTGTGTTAGCGAACATAATTAATGCTACAGAAGAATGAATATGCCGCCCATAAGTGGGGAAGTTATTCAACTTCTTCAAACGCCAATAACCGTCGCGTGTAGTAATTACAATTGTTAGTCATTTTACTTCTTTTTCTCTCTCTCTCTCTCTGCATCATTTTATGCAATAAACTTCTCTCCCAATGCTACACTTTTTTCTCAACAACCATCGAAGGTTTATTTTATGTTTTATTTACATTTAATAGCTCTTAAAATCACATTGTAATGAAATAAGTACAAAAGTTTTCGGCCAGGTAAAAAGAAACTTTTTTAATATTAAAAATAATTAATTTTTTTGAGTATTTAGTGATAAATAGGACCTGAGGAAGGTAGTAAATTTGCCGAAATGTCAATCGCTGGGCACATTTTAACTGCAGAACAAACATATTATCCGTTTATCTTCAGCATTTAAATTTCATTCGAGAAATAAGTATAGGGCTTTTGAAACGAAAGAAATTAAAGCCAAAAACTTCTAATCCCTCCCAAAAAACCATTTTGAGGGAATTTTGTGAGCAAACGATTGACGACAGTGTGCAATGAAGTGTGTTGATGTGAAAAATTAACATAAATCCATTGAGTTTAATGCTGGAAAATGTTAATTGGATGGAATAAGACACAGGTGCAATGGTTGTCTCCCCGAAAGAAGCATACTAAAATTGCCATACGGTTCTCTTTTTATGGGGATTTTCGCAGTTTAAATCAAAAGGGGCAAATAAGTGTCACTTTACTGTGACGCCAGCAAAATTCCAAAGTCTGTCGTGCTCAATCAATTTATCTCCCAGACATTTATGGTAATTTCGAATGGAAAACAGCTTATATATGTGAGACTAATAGCTAAAGCGTTGAATATAATTTTAATAAGATATTTTAAAAATTTACATAATAAAAGTTATACCATTTGCATTGAATAATGCCAGCCCGATAGAGGTTTTGATTGAAGAATATATTCTTGTTTGAATAAGAAGGAAGATTTATTGCTTTTAGCACTTTAATTAATTTCAACGTCATGAACACGACTTCTTAAAAATTCACGAGAAAAATTATTTTTATTGATTTTTTCCGTAGAATTTGTCTAAGGATATATTAAGGAATAATATGGATTTTGAAATGAAATTTATGAGCAAATCCTTGATTTTGAAAGCCACACGCTCAGCACTCGTGAGCATAAATTGCATGGTGTGGAATATATATTTTTATTTTAAATAATTCTAATGTATTCATGAATTGACTCACTTTTAAATCGATTTTATAGTAAAGTTTAGAATGAATATGAAAAAGTTTTGAAAAAAAGCTTTTAGAATTTTATATTTATTAAAAGATATTGTAAAAAGACTTCCAAGCTTTCGGTCATTATCATGCCCTCATCAGGCCGTATAAAGTTACTCGTAATCCAATGCTTTTACTACCCTTAATATTTTAGAGGTATACGTTTAACTGATTGATTTAAAAATCTTATTACTGAATTCAATTATTCATCCGCATTGTAATAAATTTATTTGCCCCTTAAGTATTTCATCGAATTAAAGTATTTAATCTACATTTAAGCCATTGCTAATTTCCATTGTCGATCTCTTATGGAAATAAATGATGGGAATTTATTGTTATGAACTGAATCTTTTCAAGTGGAATGACTCTCGCAGTAAATTGCGTTGATTTTTCGAGCTACCGTTTTCACGTTCTTTTTTCCCCAACGTCTCTTCCAATATATCATTGAATGAAAAGAGAGGCACATATAGAGGAGCAAATTGAAAAAGTCTTCGGTCCGTTGAATAAGTAGTTTATGGTGTTTGAACGGTAATTCAATTTGAGATTTAATACGCGCGACTTGTGCATTCCTCCTTCCCGAGTAAAATCCTAATGAATTGCCCGGGAAAAACATTAATATGCACGATTCCACACATGTTTTATATCTCATAGAGTCATCGGCTGTCCATTGCAGATTGACATTTTCTTCTTCTGTGTACACCTTACAATTCACTCGCGCTGCGATGAAAAGTCCGCAATGGTTTGTGGTTTGATGACTCCTTGACGAGGTGGTTTGAAATGGCAAAGAGGCACGAGTTTGGAATTGTCCACATTTCAGAGGCCGCTGACCATTGATGACTTGGCAAACGCAACTTGATTTTTCCATCAATTGGCTAATTTAAAATCTATCCAACGAAAGAGAAACATCGCTTGTGAGATGTGAGAATTCTTTGCGAGTCTCAATTAATTGCAAATGAACCTTCTCCCCATAAATGATGATCAATTGAGGAAATTTTTTGCAACACTTCTTCATTCAGTTCTCGCATTGCGTTCAGCGAGTGCGGTAGCATTTGGTGATTCGGGCCGATTTTTTTGCTCGCTGCTTCTGAACGTTTTACTTTTTTTCTTAAAACCCCTTCATACGCGGCTTCTTACCTTATTTTCTGTCTAACCGAGTGCACAAAAGGGCTTGAACTTATAGTGCTCAGTGGTGAAATGGAGAAGGGCCCAGAGCCCGGTGGGGGCCCCCCCCCTCGAACAAACTCAGAGTCATTTGAATATTTGCCGGGAGTCAATTACAATGGGTTTAGAGTGATGTGCATTAAGGATAACATTAGTCCACTGTTCCTTGGCGGGCTAATCAAAGATAAGTGTGAAGAGGGCTCAATCTCGGAAATCGTCAAGATCGGAAAAAATAGTGTGGTGATCCATTGCAGGGATAAGAAATCAGCAAATGATCTGTGCAAAAATTCGTCAATTAAAGAGGCCGGTTATAAACTGTTTATTCCCCTCTATTATGTGTCAAGTTGTGCAATCATTTTTGATATCGATACTGAATTCTCAGAGAAGGACATTTGTGAGAAAATGGATGCGCGCCAATTTCAGCCCCTGAAGGTAGAGAGAATTAAGAGGAGGATGTTCGATGGCGGGAATTCAGAGTTGGTGGACACCAAGAGAATGAAAGTCTTTTTTCACGGCACGGATATACCACAACATGTATACATCAACTACGCAAGGATACGGTGCGAGCCCTTCATCCAAAGGCTCCAACAGTGCAAGAAATGCTGGAGGATCGGTCACTGGAAAACCGTTTGCAAAGAGACCGAATCAAAATGCATGATTTGCTGGGGAAACCATCTGGCGACCGCGTGTGAATCCAACCACAACACCAAGTGCATCCTCTGCCAAGGACAACATAGGTCAAATGACTCATCTTGTCCTGAGAGGATGAGACAACTTAACATCAGGATCGCAATGGCCTCTCAAAACCTTTGCCGTAATGAAGCTGCCTTGCTCTTCCCACGACCAAAAAAAAATGCATATAGTTTTAGGCAAATAGTCCTGAGCAATTCCTTCCAGGCACTGGATGAGGAAGAGTACCCGTTCCTTCCAAGCCAGAAACCAAACCGTGTCAATAGGGCCGCGAGAGAGATCCCCGCCCACCAAAAACCCCCCACAATTACTCCCACTCAGAGAACAATTCCAACAAATCCAAGAGGCACAAAGAGAGTCAATCCGGAAGCTGAAGAGAACGATCTTATCGAAAAGGCAATCGCCAGATCTCAGAAGGAGAGGCAAATACTTGAAGCTAGTGGATCAATACCATCCAACAACACTGCCCAAAAAGCCGTAGAAACACCCACTAAGGAGCAAAATCAACAACCAAAAGCACATTGCAGCACTGTTGTTCGCGCCACTCCCCCACGAAAGATCTCACGCTCTGAAAAAGACTCCCCACAGGTAACAAAAGACCCTATACTTGATGAGAAAATAAAGCAAGTTTTAAAAACTGCCGATTCTTTAATTAATTTGCAAACAACAAATTCACCAACAACTCACACAAATCACAATAAAGACACACTCTCCACAAAACAGATGGACACAGACACATAAAAAAACCTTTTCAACGATCAGGTCAATAGATCTGATTTATTTGGAAAGATTATCTCGACAAAAAACTGCACAATTAAATGCCTTTCGGGGGCACGTGCTCTGCTTGCCCCCACTTATACACAATTCTGCATTCACAATATCGCCTCATTTGTCGTACAACCACTGCCGTTATAATGCAATCACTCACAACACGCACCGAGATATCTTTATCTCACTCACTCTCACACCCCAAATCCTACGCTGGGAAGGATGAATAAAACGAATATAATCCAATACAACATTAATGGATTTTTCAACAATTTCATTGATTTGAATCTCCTGTGCAATGAATACGACCCACTAATCCTTGCCCTTCAAGAGACCCATTTAACCAGCAGAAAACGTCCCTCCCTCAGGGGCTATGATATTTTCCACAACAACCATCCGTCTAATACAGCAAAAGGCGGTACAGCGATTCTGGCTAAAGCCTCACTAGGTGCAAGGGAGATTGTTGTTGATACGTCTCTTCAATGCACAATTGTGGAAGCCCTTGTACACGGCAAGAAGATCACTGTTTGCTCTCTTTATTTGAATCCTGCCGAGGATATCTCCCTTGTGGAGATGAATCGCCTAATGAGACACCTTTCTGGGCCTCTGTTGCTGCTGGCAGACATGAACGCCAGGAGCAATCTCTGGGGTCTTGAGGGATCAAATTCGAGGGGGCGAACCATAGAGAAATTCATTGAGAACCACAATTTCAACGTACTGAATGACGGTAGAATTACATATACTAGTCCGGGATACGGCACTTCATCTTGCATTGATGTATCTCTCTGTACTCCTGGCCTCGAGTTGCTGTATGATTGGAACGTCCTTGATGATTTATATAGCAGTGATCACTATCCCATTGTGATTTCCTCTAATGCTCAACCCGTCGAAAGTATACGAAGGCAAAGATGGATTGAAGACAGAGCAAACTGGCAGGGCTATCAGAGTGCAATGGTCGGCGGTCTTGATGGGGTCGAGCTCCTCGAGGACACCGATGACGCGCTGAGGGTTTTTGGAGAGGTGATTCGAACTGCAGCAAGGACTTATATTCCACGCTCAACGGTGGCTCCACTTAAGAAGTTGGTTCCCTGGTGGTCGAGGACCTTGGCCAACCTGGTCTCAGAGAAAAAAAAATTGGGAAGGAAAGTCAGGCGTAGGCCGACACCTGCAGTCTTGGACGCATATCGCATGAAAAGGAGTGAAGTCAAGAGAGCGGTGCTGGAGGCTAAACAAAAAGCATGGAGAGATTATGTTTCACGCATTGGACCAGATACACCCTCTAAGGATGTGTGGAGCAAAATAAGAAGAATAAATGGTAACTTCCGTAGCGGTGCTCCTAGGGAAATCCTGGGAGAGAACGGATTCTCCTCCGATCCCAAAGTTATTGCCCAGGCCCTGGCTGTGGCTTTCCATCGCAATTCCGATGACTCCTACCTTGGATCTGAGGATATCTCCAGGAGGGAAGCACTGAGCTTCCTCTGTTTTGCACCCGAACGCCCGACACAGGATGCCCTGAATTCCCAGTTCTCTTTCAGAGAATTAGAAAAGGCCCTTCATACGGCAAAAGGCAAGTCGTGTGGACCGGATGAAATCTCCTACGCTATGCTCAAAAATCTCCCTATTCCTGAAAAAAGAAAACTGCTGATTGTCTTCAATAGGATCTTCTCGGAGGGAAGATTCCCAGGGGAGTGGAAAACCGCCACCGTGATACCAATACTGAAGCCCGGCAAACCACGCTTGGATCCCAACAGTTATCGACCGATATCTCTCCTGAGCTGTGTGGGGAAGATAATGGAGAAGATGGTAGCGGAAAGATTGGTGTGGTGGCTGGAGAAACACCGCCTACTTCCCATTAATCAGTCCGGCTTCCGTAAGAACAAATCTACATCTGACAATCTGGCGTTCTTCCAGCACTTCGTGGCAGATGCACTCAACAGGGGCGATCACGTGTACGGCGTCAGCTTCGACCTCGAGAAGGCTTATGAAAGAGTATGGAGGGTGATCATAGTAAATCAACTGAAGCTTTGGGGCATTGATGGTGAGATTCTCATGTACATCTGTAACTTCCTCTCGGACAGAAAATTTAGGGTGGCTGTAAATTCCACCCTATCTCAACCATTCACCCAAGTTAACGGTGTCCCTACGGGGAGCGTATTAAGTGTTCCTCTCTTCCTGGTGGCCATGAGTGGAGTCTCGCACTCCCTTGCCTTCTGCAGAGTCGAGCACCTTCTTTATGCGGATGATCTATTAATATTCGCTAGCTCAAGAGACAGCGGAGCAAGAACTGAAGTTCAAAAGGCAATCAGGTGTCTGGAAGTTTGGTCAAAGGAGTATGGCTTCAAGTTCTCGGAACAGAAAACAAAATCCATCCATTTCTGCCGACACCAGCCTTGCTTGACCCCACCTAGCCTAACAATCTATAACTCGCCTATTGTTGTTGAGGAATCCGTCGAGATACTGGGTGTCAGGTTTGATAACAAACTGTCCTTTAGGCAACACGTGGCAAAGCTCAAGAGTGAATGTGCCAAAAGAGTGCAACTAATTAGGGTCCTAGCCAACACATCCTGGGGTGCTGATAGATCTCAGCTACTGCAGGTTTCACTTGCCGTAGTGGGGGGTAAATGCGACTACGGTGTTCAGGCATATGGTACAGCATCAATCTCAACCCTTAACAAACTTAACGGCCCCTACAACTCTGCTATTCGTCTCTCAATTGGAGCCTTCAAGTCATCACCCATTGAAAGTGTCCTCGCAGAGGCCGGAGTGCCGGACTTGGAGGAGAGAAGGAACCTGCTGATCATGCGATGGGCAAACAAGGTGAAATCTGATCCATCACATTTACTACATAAAGCTATCGCAAGCAGAAAGCCCCTGAGAAGCAGAAGAATCACCTCCATTGTTGATCATTTCCTTCAGCGAGCACGTGAGTACAAACTGCCACAAATGCCACTACGTCGCAGACCGCTTCCGATCAACCCGCCATGGTACTTCAGCGAACACTCTGTGGACACTTCTTTTAGCGCCCACAAGAAAAGAGACACCCACCCTTTGGAGTTCCTGGGGATGGTTCTGGAGAGACTTGAGAGTCTGGAAAACACGCAGGAAGTCAAACTGTTCTACACAGATGGAAGCAAACAGACCGACGGTACAGGATTTGGAATGTACAGAGTATCCCCGGAACTAAAACTGGCAAAAAAGCTAAGAAAAGAGGCATCAATTTTTTCGGCGGAGGCTTCTGCCATTCTTTTCGCCCTGCGGTTTGATCCTGAGGATATGAGCCGCCGAGTTATATTTACTGATAGTCTTTCTGTGTGCAATGCTATCCTCGGATTCGACTCCCGTGCGTCTCTTGTTGTTAGCATCAGGGACCTTCTCGTGGGAAACCCACGGCTCCGGATCGTCTGGATTCCTGGACACTGTGGCATCCCGGGAAATGAGGTTGCAGATAAATTGGCCAATTCTTCCGTCAGTCGATGTCTTCTGGATGATCAGAGGGTGTCTTTGGAGGATTTCCAGCACCAGACCAGAGTTGCGTGGCAGAGGAGGAGGAATGAGGATTGGGCCAGCGTCGCCGTTGACAACAAATTCAGGAGTATCTGTAGCGACCCCTCTGTACTTATCCGTCCCGCTTGCTTGGGCAGAAGAGAGCAAAGTATCCTAACACGACTTAGAATAGGACACACGCGGGTAACGCACGGGTACCTCATGGAGGGACTCACGCGCCCGCCAAAATGTGACGTGTGTGTGGGTAACAAGACTGTGACGGTGCAACACATTTTGGAAGAGTGCGTTAAATTTTCGAACCTGCGAAACGCCCTTGGGGGCATAAGTGTCACCATGATCGGAGATGGAGGTGGTGAATGTGACATTAAAAAAGTGTTGGACTTTATTGAGAAGTGTGGACTACTTAGTGACATTTAAAAAAAAAAGAATCCCGCGAAAAATGACTCCATAGAACCGTAGCATAACCATTCGGGGGGGCCCCGTTAAACTCCAAAACAGTGCATATAGCCCCAGTTGTTGAGCACTGTGATATCTTACCATAGTGATGATGATGATGACACTTCTTCATTTCACTTCACCTCTTGGTTGGATTGTTAAGTCATTGCGCTGAGGAGAGTGAGAGAGTGTTCCAAGAATAGCAGCTTTTAGAAAAATTTAAATATTTAAACGGAGTTGTTTTCGTTAAAACAAATTGAGAAAAAAATTATTTTTCGTTAAGATGGCGGGCTAAAGGACGCTATACAGACGCCATTTTGTTTTCAATTACTTTACTTTTTGATTTGGATCTAAAAGCTTAAAGCTACGGTTTTCTCGAGACACCTGAAACACAAAGGCTTCAAAGAAACAGCAAGAGATTTGATGGAAAAGAAGAAATTACCTGACTATCTCCCGACAAAAAAATTAATAAATTCAAATAGCGCAAACGATTTGAGCTATTAATTGAATTAAAGCAGAAATCTCTTATGAACGGAATTCCTATTGAGAGTCGTGCTCTCTATTCGCAAACAATTAAACAATTAAAGGGGACTAAATGATGAGAAAATTTTTGCAATTAATTGCTGGTGAGTGTCTCAAAAAAGTCGTGTTGTTTATTGTTTGGGAAAAAGAAAATTCAGACCTTCTAATTAAATACATTTTTCTCCATTCTGCCGTTGTGTTTGGGTTTTTTGTCCATTGTCCCTTAGCTAACGATAAAATTCACTTGACTCAATTTGCGGGGCTTTTAAGAAACCGGCGTCTTTGTACACTTGAGTAATGTTTCTATTTGTACAGAAAATTCTCCATGTGAGACAGAGAGAAAAAGAGAAGGAATTGGCTTTTTTTAAAAGAGGTGCAAAAGTGTGAAAAAGGTTAAGGTGGAGTTGTACACACACACTTAATGATTAATTTATAAGAGGTGAAAAAGAAATTTCTTTTCACTTTTTCCACGTGGATTTTCCACATATTGCTTCTCTGTTTTTTAAACAAAATAACAATACAAGAAGAATTTAAATTTGTAATTCTGTATTTTATCTTGATTTTGTAATTACTTTCCAATTTCCTCCACTTGCAGTCCTCATCAAAATTTGTATATATACAAAATTGCAACATACATTATTTCGTGATAATTGTAAATAAATCTCTCGAGTCTCCGGAGGCAAAGCTCTTCTCCCACAACTTGAGGAAGTGATTTTAATTGTGTAGCTGTTGTTAAAATTTAATTAACACACCACAACACAATAATCCCAAAAAACTCATTGCCGCTACAAAATTTCTTGTAGTAATGTTTGACTTTAATAAATCTACATCTTAATTACTTATTCTTCACTTCTATGCAAATTCCTTTGCATTATATATTGTACACAATAGTGTTGAATTTCCTCCGATGAACTCCACTTGCAATTTTAATTATTCCATGTATATAAATACACCAATAGTTTGTACGAAAGTTCTGTAACAAAATGAAGTACAATTTTGAATGGTAATTCAGTTTCATTTTGCGAATTTTGTTAGAGATGTTTTTTCTTTATTAATTTTGAACAATATTGGAGACTCTAGATAAAGCTAAACCAGCGTTGATGATACAATTTGATAATTTTTAAGTTATTGAGAAGGATTGTGCAAAATATTAACCAGGCGGCTCCATCTTCATCTGGTAAATTTCTTTTTTCTTGTCAATTTAGAGGACCAGGCGCCTCCAGCTACATATAATTCTTACTTATACTTGGATCAGTTCTAGATCAGACATCAGACACATCCATTTTAAATTCGGACATTTTTGCATAAGTTCTAAATAGAGAATAATCCCCAAACACCAGGCGCCTCCACTGTATTTTCTAATAACTCACAACAAAAATTCCCTTATAAGTTCATCAAAGCAAAGCAATTGAATCTTTCACAAAACCTTCCTTATAATATTCAATTGTGCATTATGTGCATAAACTCAATGCTCACAGGTGGGTGAAGAAGAAAGACTTTCAGTGGGGGAGGCCCTTAATGATGGTTGGGAAGGTGGTAGGAAAAAGGTAAAAGATTCCATGCATCAATTGCTGTTGAAATAAATTAATGAAATTATATATTGCCTCCACCTACAATTTTTCCTTCTTTAGTTATGTATCAATTTTATGCCGCGTCACTCTCTCTCTCTTGTCTCATTTGCCGGTGAGATTTGTTAGTCTCGCGAGGATGTCTGCGGGGGGGGAAATGTTGTGGCTTTGGTTTCAATGACTTGTTGAAGAAAGTATTTTTTGTATGGAATACTCTGCCCAAACAGTTGGTGAATTGAAGTGAGAAAGTCTAGGCTACACAGTTGCATTTATGCTCTCACACTGTGTGGTTCGTCGCTGGTGTGTACAAGAAGTTGTTGACTTTACCTTCGGTAAGGTGGTTTAAAGTTTAAAGAGCCGTCAGGGGAATTAATTCAATTTGTGTCCATTTAGTTACTGAATTGCAAATTTGTAACGACAACAGCTATGGGTGAATTGTGAAAATATAACTTGATGCAGAAGGGATAAATTTGTGAACGTGTTAGATAATTTTGGACACTCAAGTGTTATTCTTGGGGTCAAGAGGGCAAGGCAAGAGTGTTTAAATGTGCGAAAATGGGTCTCAATAAATTCGTTTCGCTTTTCCACAACTCAACATCAGACGTGGCGGCTGATTTTAACAACAACAGCGGCAATCGCATCAAAACCACCTACACAAGTGATTTGGATTTATACGCCAACACTCAGCGGTACAAGAAATCGATCCTCTGGGGCTCCCTGCGTCTCCCAACAAAATTCAGAGGTATTCTCACTACTATATTGTGTGTGTGTCCCCCCGAAATCATCTGTCGCTTTTCCCGGGGATAAAAATCCCACCCAATGCCACCATCCCCAATTTTTCCACCCATGCTGATTCATGAAAGGCGAGAGTTGAGAATCGCTGTGAGGGTGATTCATCGGATGTGCATAGCTCTAGGCGTGCGCAAATGTTCCGTGGCCGCACTCTGAAATCATCATCAAAAGGAGATTTAGAATATTTCACTGCGGGAACAAACAACACCCATTAGTTCCAAACCGCGCAAAGTTCTCTCCGCGGGTTTTCGCTTTAAGCTGCTTTCCTGCAACATTTTTTTTCCATCCACCAAACATTTCCCAGTGGTTTTCCTCCCTCTAAGCTCCATGCGCCTTCAACACTAAAACCCATCACTTTTCATTCAGTTTTGTACCGTCAAAGTGAAAATTGTAAATGTTCTATTTTTCTCACATCATTCTCTTCGCTTTTGGGACAAAAAGCAACAAAAGAAATCATATTTGTGTTACAAATTGCCCTGTCAGGTGATGTGAAGTTTATTTTTGAGCAATTTCTGCAGCTAAAAAGAAAAAGTTTCACACCAAAAATGCCCATTTTTCTTCAAATCTTTTTTTTCTAATCAAATAAATCTCTTAAAGTTTTGCACATTTTGTGTAGTACTCTCTTAAATTAATTGTCATGTACATTATTAATTCTGATATTACCACTAACCCACTTTCTTTGCCAAAATAGCGTAAGGGTATTAAAACACTTTCGCTGTGGCTTTGTAGAAATTTTTGTCTGTACACACGAATTTCGCAATGAATTTGCGGTTTTAATTAAAGCGAATCAGTCTTGCAGATAAAGTAAATTTACTCACCATGTAAACATTTTGCAAATAGTGGTTATCAACTGATATAATTACAATAGGAAAGTTTTTTTTAATAATTATACTGGGATATTAATTTTAATTGTAGTGTTTATTATACCAAAAGTTTTCATGTTGATTTTTATTGTATCTAATATGTGCTTAGGCCTAAATAAGATTTAGGTTTGTTGTTATCTTGTTAAATTGTAAAGAAATAAATTAGTTGAGTTGGAATATTGTCGGTGTGAGGATTATCAAAAAGATATTTTTAATAATTCGTTGGAATTTGATTTAACTCTTACGAAGAATTAATAATATTTTTTTTAGATTCCAACATTTTCTGAACTGTGCACAGAAATAAACCCCATAAATTATTTTTAATTCATTTTTAACAATGATTATGTTTTTTTAATAAATCAAATCAATTCAAATCAGCCATTTTACCATGAAAAGCTACCCGATGAATTTTTCTCGCAGTGTACCAAAAACGTTAAATTTTACAGCTGGATCGTCAGAAGTTTATAAAGAAAATCGCCCAAAGCTGATGAGAGACATGTGCAAATGGGCTTTTAGACGTTTTTCCGCCAATTTCCTTTCACCAAGGCGATCTTGACTTTTGCCAAAAAAAAAGAAACTTTATTTATATCTCCCGCGCAATTTTTCTCGCAGCTTTGCTTTTTCAAATTGAGAGAGAAAAAAATTAATAACGCATCTCAATGAAGTCATGTCGGTATTCATAGAATTATGGATACGAACACATAACTTTGTGTGCATTCAACGCAATTGCTTCCATATGATTTGTATGTTGGGCATCAGTTGAAAGGGGAGTGAGTTGTACGTTGGTGTGTGTTGTGGGGTCTTTTTATGCTGCGAATTTAACGCATAATAATGATCAAGTTGGAGAGACGAAGTGTATGCGAGTTGGAAAAAAAGTGAGACGCGATCAGTTGCTTGTTGAGCGTCAAAGAGCGCACGATCGTGGATTTTTTCGCGGTGTGTGTAGAAGAATTGAGAAAAAGTCCCAAATTTCGTGACTCGGTCAGGAATAATGGGAATTACGCGGCATTTTATTGAATAAATTTGATGGCTTTTACGGTGGTCTGTTAACCTCTTGGGGCAGGTGTGTGGATTTGTGTGAATGTGTCCCTATTGTGGATGGAAGCAAATTTTTTTTGCAACAATGTGACAGCTTTCGGGGAAAATAGGTTGTGATGTCCCAGAGTGGAAGAAAGGTGTGCAAAAATGTTCTTGAATAAAAAAGGAACACAGTGATGAAAAATTCTCAATGGCTTAAGAAGGGAATGAATAGTTCTTGCAAAGAAAAGTTGCTATAAAACACCGCTAAATGTTCATTGATAGAAACGGTGAGTTCTTTTTTTCTTCATTCCCATAGCATTACGCTTTCTTGTGGTGAAAATTGCAAATTGGACGAGGTGTTTCTTCACTTGGCAAATCCCAATAATTATAGCGTTTCTCTGGTGTTTATGCTTGAAGGTAAAATAAAACTCGACACAGTGAGTTGGAGGACAAAAAGTCTTCAATGTGTTTTGAGAACATTCTAACTTTAGCCCACTTGGCAATCAAATTGCTCTGAAAACGTTGAATTTTCCCGCATTACCTCTCAAAGTGGTTTGGATGCATACAAGGGGTTTGTTTTGATTTAATAAAAATGTTTCTTTTGAGATGAAAGGGACATTTTTCAATTCCGAAAAATCAAAGCGTCGCTGGCGTAAAAAATCAAATACAATTAATAAAAAAAATAATTTAATTTCTGAACAAATAGTAAACGTTGAATTATTTTGAACTTTAACGAACTTTTCACTTCGCACCCTTACTCATAAAAAAAAAAATGCTTGATAAACTTTTTATAGCTTATTAAACCGCAATAATGATAAAAACAAACAACAACATTCAACTAATCTTGTACGTAGTCAACGCACCTTGCGCAAATATACTACAAACAAATTCCTCATATTTGAGTCAGTGTCTAATCACTGGTGTGTAAATTAGTACTCTTCATCCTACTAACATTGTCTGGGAAATCTCCTCCCTCTAATTTAAGTTGTCATTCTAGGGGGATTTCTAATTAAGCAAAAATACTCTCTAAACGAGTTCTGTGCCACTTCTGCATTAATATAAATTAATTCTCTGCAAAGTAGCTCCTCTTCACTTCTTTCAATTTAACCACCATTCTCCTTCTTCAGCTTTTCCAGCTCTATACATGGAATATTAGTTAAATTAGATGACATTTTGACCTCTCTGTGTGTACTGAAAATGTAATGATGAGAGTCTTGAGTTTATGACTTTGGCTTCTGCTTGAAAGACACTATAAAATGGATTTCCTCTCCTATACAGGGTGGAATAAGTTTCTTTTGATACACCCAAAAAGGAGAAGATGTCACAAGCAGATGGAACAAATTATATTGGGGAGATTCCCTCTTATTCTCCCATTCTGGTGTCTTACATTTTCTTCCAACATTTTCCCTTTTTGCATTTAGAGTTTTGTGGCGCCAATTTGCCAAAATGAATTCACAGAGAGTCCCCACAGAATGTTTGGATTGTTCCGACTCATCTTACCACATCAATTGCCAATGGGATTCGTTTACATGTTTTTGAGACTTTCAGCTTTTCCCAAGACTTTTCCAACAAATTTTCATTTTATATAACTCACTTTTTTGCGCCTTCGCACAGTTCCTCACAGTGGCACCTTGCCAAAAATCATACACACAACGCCTATATGAATTTTTCATTTTCTGCTCGTTTCAAATGAAAATCTTAATAATTTCCGAAACATTAATTTAAGCCAAATAGTGAAAGACGTTTTTTTTGCGCAATGTTTTCTTAACATTTTTTTCCGTCCAAAACGGAAGAGCGTTGGTGGATAAAATGCGCTTTTATGCACCAAAGAGAGACCTTCGTGGCGGTTATACTTTATCACACAAATATCAATTTGTCACGTGCTGACAAATTTATCGAAAATGATGCTCATAAATCAATAGAGAAATTTTTTACAGCAATCAAAATTTATGAAAAAAATCACGTGAAAGCGAAAGTTTGCACCAAATTTTCAGTTTAAAGTGAATTTTTAATTATCCAAAACGATGGGGAAGTGATGAATAAATGATGAGATTTGGCGCTAATCTGTTCAGCTGAGTCTCTCTAATCCGATACTCCTTTACAGCGTTTCAAATGTGTTGATTAATTAGCGAAATGGAAGCTTATTTGGACAAAATGCAGTTCATGAATTTGAGGGAAAAAATGGCAATTCTAAAATAAACTAGTTTTGTTCATTTAATTTTATCATGATTAATATGACAAGATAAGAAATGAGTTTTGGTGAAATGTGAACGATTAAATTTGCATAGAAATATCATTGGGAAAAACATTGCTTAATAAATTATTTGTTATTTGTTTTCGCTTTTGTAGTGGGTTGACTACCAGGCGTCTCCATCTAAACGTGATAATATAGATTGATTTGAAAGTAAAATCCGAAGAAACAATATAATAGTGATGAATAAATAGGATGCTAAACATTTTTTATTACGAAACTACAAACTCAAATTGAGACGTTTACTTTATAAGTTGATAAGCGAATAGGGGGCGATGGCCTAAATCTGACCCGCAGCAGTCAATTGATAAAACGAAAAAGAAGAAAGATTTATTAAAAATTAAAACTAAAAATCAAATCATTCTAAACAAAATTGACAAAAAAATCATTAAATAGAAAATTTATCTTCTTCTCTTACCCTAATGCTTCTCTGTATGATTTCCATTTCTAATCTTAAATTAATTGGAGTGAAAAGTCCATATAGAATTCCCAAGAAACGCACACGTAACCCCACCCATCTCGGTGCATCGGTAGTATAAAGTACTGAGTCTTATGCTCATGATTTTCATGAAATATTTACTTAAAAACCATAACTGTTTCAAACAATCAACCTAAACATGAAATTGTATGTGCATTTAATTGATTCCGTCCTCCCCTTTTGCTTCACATACGTATTGGAAGCATTGGAAGCAAAGAAGGGGAAATCAACAGTTGCAGAATTAATATTCCGTAACTGCCCGGAAAATATAAACATATATTGAAACAGAGCACCGCACTATAATTGACTTTCAGGAGTGGATGATTTAAATATCAATTTGGCGGGAATTTTCCATTTGGGAAAATCGCAGAGATTTGCGGTTTGCTTAAAATAGATTTTGATTGCGTAAGTTCATCACTCAAAAATCGCGTTCTTTGCCATCGTAAATACATCGAATTTAATCAATGATGATTTTTCTTTTGAATGTGTGTTGATGGTGTTCAGTTAGAAAAAACAGACATTTCCACTAGATAAGCTGTAATTGAGATGAAATAGAAATTATGTACGTGGTTGTATCTTTATACACTAATCGCTCGATGTAGAATGAAGAATGAAGAGGCTGAGCTATGTGGGCGGCATCTGGCACGTCGAGTTAAAGTGCAAAAATCACTTTTAAACTGACCACAATTTGTACAAATTGCATACCATGGAAATTGTTTTGGGTCAGAGATGTGGTGTGAATAGTTAATAAATTAATACCACCACACTATATGTATAATAATGTATGTATATATAGGCTTGTACTACAGCATGGGGATACATATAATGCTGTGCTCAGAATAAATTAGCAAGATATTGCATTTATTTGACGAGAGCTGTAACATGAAAAGTCTGCAATTTACAATTCTAAAAAGGCACTCTCTCACAGTCTATCTGCGGTGAAAATGTCCACATATCAAGAGCACTATATACCACTGCAACATGAAGAGAAAATCCTCTTCAAGTGGGAAGAAAAAAAATTGCTAAACACTGGATGTCAGAGGGGATTGAGAAGTACTCGAAAGATTGTTGACATTCAGCTTTAATATCTCAATCGACAAAATCTCATGTGAAGTCTTCTCATCATACACAGCTCTTTGGATCTCAAAAGAAGTTTTGTTGAGATGAATTTGTTAAAGATGAAGAAAAAAGAGACGCAAGCCACACTTATTTGGCGCATTATGGGGGGCTCTGGTAAATACCCCAGACAATGGGTTCAATTGCATAATATTCACTCTTGTCATAAATAATGTGCTCACACATAGTCTCTTTCAAGTCATCAGAATTGGGTTAGACAAACAATAAGCGTTTCGCCTCCTTCTAAAAATTCTCTCATTCCCCACTCGCGCTAAAAAGCACCACAAGGCAGACAAATTGTCTGCAATGTTTATGCAAAGAAGATGAAAATTTTCCCTCACCCATGCGACAGAGATTATTTAACATCACCAATGCGACTTGTTTTCATGTTGCTGCTTTTTCCCACCAACGACTAAAAGGTTATCGAAATTAATCTTCTCCGAAAACAAAGCGACGATAGAAAAAAATGTTGGTCTTTTGAAGAAAAGTTTATCATGAGAGAAAAAGAAATTTCTAAGAAAAATATCCCTTGGGGCCTTACTAAACTAATAAGGAGTTTTTGTACGCTACACATAGCTCATTTTTTATGGTTAATTTTCCAAAATCACGAAAGTTCTATAAGGGTTGCTTATATTAGAAGTATCCCATATAAGACAATCTTTCCCTATTCTATACACCACCCTGAAAATCACTTGAAAGTGATGAAATCTTAATCAGGGTGTTTATTACATATTCTCTCGTGTTTTCCCCACCACTATGCTTTCCATGCAGCTCTTGGGAAATTGTTGTTTTTGAGAGAAAATGTAGCAAAAGAGCAAAAGTTAATTTTATCTGTTTTTCTTTTGCTTCTTTTTTCCAGCTTCTCTTCAAAATCTCTCTTGTTGATTAGCTTTGAAAATTTTACCAAATTTTTCTCAACATTCTGAACCTACAAAACAATTAAGTTTTTTTTGTGAGAAGAAAAAGAAATCCTTTTTCGTCTGGGTTTCAGGATTCGCGTGAAAATCCTCAAAAAGTCTGTCGCAATATAAATGAGCCGAATGAAAAATCCTGCTTATTTTTCTCCAGCAGTTTTCCCCCCTCAACCAAACTCTTCGCTAAAAAATCGCTTTCTCGACATGTGAAAAATGCCACCAAGGCGCGTGTAAGAGAAAAAAATAGCTCCTCGCCATTGAGTCTGGGGCAGGAAACAGAAGCGCAGAGAACAATGAGAATTTCTCTCTGGCCAGACATTCTAATTCCATAAATTGTCGTTTGAGCGTCTGGTCAAGTTTTAGCTTTTGAAATGCTTTTATAAACTCATTCCTTCCGTTCGCGTCTTGTCTCTAATCCACTTCAATTAATATCATTAATTTTATTGCATCTGCTTTTTTCCCCCATCTTGCAGATCACAATCGATTGGCGGGTGTTGTTCCACTTGCCACAAAAACAGCCAGCGGGGGTGTAACGCAGCAAAAGACGGCTCCTGGGGTGCGACAGCAGCAACCATCACCGGGTGTTGTCACCAAGAATGGTCCAATTGTGGGGCCAATCACGGAAAATGGCTTCGCGGGGAGTCATCCACCTCAGGTGCTGCCTAAAACACCCAAAATCAACGGCATCTTACCGGAGAGAGTCTCCCAATGCCGTGATCTCACACACGCCAATCGTGGCTTTGAGGCACTAGGAGTTGTCATCCAGTATCTGGTCCACAGTGTAAGTACCACATCAACATCCTCTTTTAATCCCATCAATCTCTCTCTGGGAAAGAAACAACCTGCAACATTTATTTCAATGATTTTTTCTTATTGTTAGCGGTGAAAGTCAATTTTCTCATATCATGACTAAGAATTGAAAATCTTATAAGCTCTGCATTGCTCTCACCTGCGAGAATTAATTTATTAGGATGATTTTAACACAAAATTATCGCAATTGAGACACAAACAATCACACACAATTCGCGGATCTTGGGAAGAAATTGTACACATTTCTTTAACAAAAGATGTTTGAGGAGAAAAAACTTTCCATTTCGTTGATTTTTTTCGTGCTTCTTTCACTCAAAAAAATAACTATAAAATTGATAGATGCACATCAAACATATCCACAAGTAATAAATTCCCATGTAATTTATGGGCAAGGTGATGGGAATGAAGATATATTGAAAAATTGCGCGTAGCACAGTGTGTAGAAAAATATCTGTTCCAATTTAGTTTAGCAAGAGAAATTATTTTAAAAAAAATGTATTTCTTGCAACATTTTTCTTTCATTTTCTAAACAAAGTATTAAAGATTTTTATTTTTATTGTTTAAAAAAGAAGAATTAACTCGATGCTAAAGTCGTTACGTTTCAAACATAAATAGAGACATTAAATTCGATTGTCTCTGTCTTTGTGGAAAATTTCTCAAGCTTGCGGCTGTTAATTTTACTTTGAAAAAAAAAATGATAATAGGATGCAATTTCTTAGTCTTTTCATCTTTTACCACTTCTGCATGTCTTTAATTGCGTTCGTTGGGGTTTTTTTTGTGTGCTCAGGAAAGTAGCAAAACATTCTCTAAAATGGTAATTTGCTAAAATACATTGTTGTAGCAACACTTTGATTGATATGTTTTGTGGATTGTTGCACATTGGCTATATATTTTCTCCCGCAGAATGGATTTCCTCGCGAGGGGCACAAAACAACATTTTAGCGCATTGAAATATCACGAAAATTAAGGATTTGTGGCAAAACTTTCTCATAAAATGCATAAAATATTTTTTTTCACATCTTTGAGGTGGAATAAATACAAATTAATGTCACATTCAATGAGTCACGAAAAGATGGCACTTGAGAGACCTTTTGACTTTACCTTTTGCACACGCTAAAAGCTAGGTGGGAGGTGAGGATTATATTTATTGTACATTTTGTATAAACAACGTGAAAAGTTTTCCTCATGCAAATACCTTCGAGGCAGTTTTGCAAGGAGCTCCATTGATATTTTTTACCATTTTACTCTTGACATGTCCATCGCGTTGAAAATGCTAAAACATTGCTGCTATATTATGCAAAGTGTGGGGAATCTCTTTTTAAAATGCAATTTAGATGAAGTCAATAAAATAATCACGTTTTTTATGGTATATCTATCTCATTTTTATGGCTCTTCGCAGCTAAATATGAACCTATGAATAAATTTGCACCAAGAATGTTTTTCAACGATAACTTTCTGTGAAGGGAAAATTCACAGCAGGCAAATGAGAGAGGGTGGTGTGTGGAAAGAGAGAAAAAAGTGCAATTTATTCGTTCAGTTCGTTGAACATCTGTTAAGAATATCTCTCAAGGTGATTTACACTGAAATTGGAAGATCTTCTTCTCTCAGTAAAACTCTCATTCTTCATCCATCGTGTATTTTTCGCACGGGCAAATTAACAACAAGAACACCATTCTGGGAGGCAGGTATTTGTAGAGTTATAATTTACAGTGAGGTACAAAAGTGTGGGAAGATTTTGCACACAAAGTTTTAATTTTTACGTGCATCTGAATGATTTTTTCTATCTCTTCAATCATTGCACAAAACGTTATTTGAGAGATTTTTAAACATTAATTAGAAGACAATCTTATAACGGAGAAAATACCCTAATTAAAAATCCATTGCCTTTAAGCTCAAAGCTAAGACTTTAGTCAATTTACCCACCCAGAGACAAACTTTAATGAATTTCCGAAAAGACTTTTCATTTCAAAGTAATTTTGCCACAAAGACAAACATCTTGTTTAACTTTTAACTTCTTGTTTAACATTTAAAACAGAGACAAAAAGACTTCCTAATAGGCGTCGTGAACTAATTCATTTCATTGGGGATTATTGCTTAAAAAGAAAAATTTCCTTTCAAAAATCGAAAATCAAAAATTTATGCATCACGAAATGGGCAAAATGTGCAGGAAATTCCACGTGAAATTAATCGTGGATTCCATTAGATATTTCAAATAAATTAATTACAATTAAATGATTAAATTACCCAGCGCGCAGAAAACATGTTGAAATTTCTCTAAACCATCTAAATTGCTGCTTGTACTTTGAAAGTCCAATGTAAAGGCATGAGATTGTTAAAGAATTATGTTTAACCAACACCTTTTCGATGTAACACACGCATTATACCTCTAAAAGAGTCTGCTATGTGTGAGATGCTGCACTGCGGTATCCCTGGATGATCTCTACTGGAGAAATTCAGAGAAGCCCCCGGGGTACTTCTGCATCTTCTTTCCAATGCAAAAAGTGTGAAGAAAAGTACCCAGAGAAGAGGAGGTAATTAGTAAGGAGAGAATTTTCGTCAGTTGAGGAAAAAAAATAAAGTCGTCAGAAAGGAAATTGAGGAAAAACATTGATACTTCCGTTTGTATTTTTCCAAGAAAGACACACAAGAAAAATACCTTGAGGTGTGAAGAAAAAATAGCTAATTATATCGCGGGTGGAATACTTTTATTTTTGAAGTACATTCAATGAGGGGACAAATGGAAAAACAAACCCTACAGTCGAAGACAAATGAATAGGATCAAATTTTATTATTTCATTGATTATTAATCAATATTATATATAAATTTTAACAAGTTTTACTCCATTGGGAAACTTTGTTTAATTAATTAAAGTTTAATTTAATCCAGAAAACCAAAATTGTTTAGTAACCATCAGAGAAACTTTGTGAATTTTGCTATTTAATTAAATTTAAAACTTTTAGCTATTTATAAGAATAACAAACTAACTAAATGAATAGACGAGAAAATTACTTTAAAATTTTCCAAGATACAGTGAGGTAGCGAGAGAGAGAAGGTGTTTGAACACTCTAAAAGTTCCGATTTTTTTTTGAAGGTTTGAAACAAAATATTCCCATGCTCAGAATTACATTGAAAAAATAAAAAAAAATGTTTAAATAACGAAAATTTTAAAAATATAATAAACGTTAGAAAAAAACGTGAAATATTAGAAAATGACCGACACACGTTAGGAAAAAATAAAACGTTAACAAAGGATCTCCAAATATCAGAAAAAAAGTTATTTTACAAAAGAATCGCTAAACTTTAGAAAATAAACGCCAAATGTTAGAAAATTTAAATCAGGTGTTAATTATAAGCTAGGTATTAATTTGAATGCAATAGCCTTTTGAATAATATTTTTAAGGACTTGCAAATAAATCTATGCTTTAGATAATTCCTCAATAAATCATTTGACATTCAAAGTACTTCAAACTCAATCCAATAGTCTGACTGGTACTTTAGCAAAGTACTAGTACAATATAATCCCAATTGCACGACAAACGCCCATTAGGAATTCCATAGAGCACGCACAGCTAGAAAGAGCAATGAGACACAATTTAACTTGACCAAGCTGAGACTTTATGGAGAAAATGCAAAGAAATGTTCAATTAATAATTCACAACATGTCGCCGGTATTCGGAAGCATAGAAAAAAGAAGCTAAACAGTTGAGGCTTTTCTCGTATGTAGAAGCATAAATTTCTGCGGATGTTGATGTGAAAATAATTAAGAGAGAAGATTTTCCTTATCAGTGTGCGCCCAAAATAGTTGGGGCACGCAGGAAATTGTTGATTTACACCCACCTTCTTGTTGTGGAGGAGCTTTTGCACACAGAGTACTTCGTGTCGACAGCGAAAGTGTCATTCATCCTCAACAAGTTTCCAATTTAGCCCCAGAGAAACATGATTATTGCTTCTCAAGCGTACTTTGGTGCGCTCACATAAATTGCGGAGGAGGCAACACCACACTAACCCTTCGCTGTGGGTGAACTTTCCACCACTTTTCCACGTGGACGGGTAGGGGGTTGGAAAATTGTTCGATAAGCGAAAAAGATCGTGGGGTGTGTGAAGAGAAAGGAAAAGAATCCTCACAACTGAGAACATTTTGATGAGAAAATCCTGAGAATGACCCATAAAACTGTCCCATTTTTATTGTCAGTCCCTTATAACGTTGAATCATGACGACCTTTTTTTTGCTCTTCTTTTCCCTGAAAGCTCAGAGAACTTGAAGAAAAGTGCTGTGGAAAAGTGACTTTTCATCAATTTGTCTCTCGTGGAGTTTGGGGTGAAGTTTTAGAGGATTTTCGTGCATTGAGAGAAAAGAAAAAAAAATGAGAGAAAAATGTTAAATTAAGCTAACAAATTTTCAATTTATTAAATAATTTTTATTAGAATTTACTAATATTCTATTGATAGTTAAATTAGTTAGATAAATCGACAAGAACGTTGTGCTTCTAACAGATTTTCCCGGGTTCGAATCTCACAACTCTCACATTTTTTCTCTCATTCTCTTAAATTATAAAAAAGCAAAAGAAACTTCTGCAAAATGCATAATTTCTTGGAAAATTTTACGTTTTAGCATGGAATTTTCCAGCAAACTCACACGCATACATAATGTATTGTCAGGCAATGACCTGCGTGTACCTTACCCCTAGAGAAAGGTCTCACAATCTCTGTTTCATCTACCTGGATTTTATTTGAACTCCAGATGAAAGGAAAAAGATGTGCAAGATTAGGCAAATTTCGGGTGTTTGTCTCGCCCATAAGGACAGGATTTACCTGGAAAGTTTTTGAGTTTTCTCACTCTTCTGACCTCTCTACCCTCCCTTTCTTACCCCTCAAGCTTGTGAGGAAGGAGCGTCTCTTGTCGAAGCATTGCCAGGCAGGTACTGCATGGCCCAAAAAAACATCCAGAGAGCATTTTCATTTTGGATTTTGTCGTACACGGATGGTGTTTAGTGGCGTGTGCGTGTGCTTTGAACGCTAAATCTTTGGGCTTTTTTCGTGCCTCCTTCATTCTCCCCCTTTGGACCGTCAGTGTGTGTGGATGTGGTGAAATTTTTGACTTGGTGCCCATTTAATTCGCTAAATGAGCTCCAATAAAATTAAATATTCAACGGAAGTGATGGAATTTGATATGGATTTTGCTGAAATTAATGAATTGGAAGCATTTTTGAATGGATCGAACGAGTGGAGGGAAAATGAGGTATTAAATTTCACATATTTCACACCCCTTTGCACCCACAAAAAAATGCCAAAACTGTCCCAAAATGCCTTGCCTTTTTTAAGGAAGGAAGTCAAGTGCAAAGAAAAATAAAACAACTAAATGGAAATTTAAGAAACTCGTCCACAAGTGTGACGATATTTATTGCTAATTAACGAAAAAAATTGTTCATAACTTTCAACAAACAATTTTTTTTATCTCAGAGAGTTTTTTTTAACGCATCTCTCTGAACTAGACCATGAAACATAATTTATAATTTTTTTCTCCTATTTGCGGCAGAGTGAGAGCAAAAAAAACAGAGTAGAAGCAAAAGCAATGAAGAAGTGTAGTAATTTTCTTTATGTAATAAAAATGCGGTGGGTATCTTTGCAGCTGGATGCGTTTTCCATGCCAACGCTGAAGGTGAATCACGAGAGGACGACGAGAAAATTGCTGGAGACGCGACTGGCGCTCGATGAGACACGCACGATGTGCCAGGAACTCCAAGTGAGACTAACGAAGCAGGAGGCCCGTGAAGTTCAGCTGAGAGATGAGCATCTCAGCGAAAAGCAGCAAAGTAAGTTCTTTTGTGAAAAAATTCTTTAATTTTTTTATTTCTAATATTTATCATGATTATAAATTTGAGGAATTTAACAAGAAATTCATGACGTTTTAATTAAATATTCTTTCAAGGATTTTAAGATGAAAGAAAACGAATAATCTTCTACAGAACTGTTCTAAAAAATGGTAAAATCAAAGACAGATTTTTAAAAATTTAGAACATGTTTTGTAATGCTTCATTATGATGAGTTGCAATTTACGTAAAGAAGTCATGTAAATCGTTTACCTACGATAGTACCAAAAGAACAGCATAATGATTACAGAGTTTTTCAAGATTTTTAGGACTTTTATGCTTCCCTAGAAAATAATATTAAATGGGTAAAATTAAAGTAAAATGTTAAGAAGTTTTTAAGCTGTTTTTCTTGCTTGAGACTTCTATATTTTCTTCATTTTCTAATAGAAAAAAAACGAAAAAGAAACATTTTATTTGTTTAAAAGCTGTTACGCGGATGGAGCATAAGCTTAAATTGAATTTATTGAATTTTAAGCAAGAAAATAATGTCGATTTCTTAATTCTTTAAAATCTTTTATTAACTTTCAGAGAATACCAGAAATTTTACAAGATTTTTGTCAGAATTGAGCGCTATGTTAAAAATTCTTATTTTAATATTCATTGGTTACTATTTTTCTGAACTTGTCTGTAAATCTATTCCGATTTTTATTTACTTTTCTCCAGTTATTGTTTGTAGGAAGGTTAGTTAAAATTAATTCTAAATTTTCAGCTAGAAAAGAATATTTTTAAAAAAATTCCTCAAATATTTCAATGATTTTAATTTTATTAATTTCCAAAAATAAAACAAGAAAATTAATAATTATATTTTTTTTTCAGTGGAATCCCGCCTGATGGAAGCCGAGACACGCTTCCGTTCATTCGTCGCTGAGTCTGAGGAGCGACGTGGTTTGCATGAGTCTCAGATGAAGGAGGCCAAGTTGCGTGAGACGGATCTCGTGCAACGAATAAGTGAGTTGAGTACGCGGGAGAATGAGCTGCGCGACAAGGTGGTGGCCAGTGAGGAGGAATTTGGGGAGAAGCTGCGACTGGCGGCGATGCGGGAGCGTGAACTACAGGAAAAGACGATGCAGCTGCAGCGACAGCTGGATGAGACCAAAGCCAGGGCAGAGGGACGCGAACGGGAACTACAGGAGCGTGTGGATTTGCTGCAGGATGAAATAGCTGTGCTGCGACACACGAGGGCAGCTGCTGCCACAACAAATGGTCCCACATCCCCGACAACACGTCAGCGAACCACGAGCACGGGCAACACGCAGGTGCTGCAGGATGAGGTGGAGAGTCTCAGGTGTGTGCTGGAGCTGAAGCAGAGTGAAATCTCCGAGTTGCGGAAGCAAAATGCTGAACTTCAGCGCTCATCGGACGAACTGTCGGCAACGATGATTAAACTTTCCGGCACGGAGAGTCGCGTGGAGGATCTCCAGGTGCAGCTGGAGGCGAAGATCAATGAGGAGAAGGATCTTGTGGCACGAAATAAAATGCTTCAGGAATCGTATGCACGTGAAGTAAAGAACTGCAGCCGTTTGGTGCTGCACAATGAGGAATTGCAGTGGAAGCTGAAGCACAACAGCGAGAAATTCGCCAGGACTATTACGGAATTGTCCAGGAGCTACCATGAGGCCAGTTCGTGTTCTCCATTGAGCTCCACACGACGCCAGGGGGATAACAACACTCCACGTACGAATGGGGATCCGCGATTGATGGAATGCTTCGAGATGGAGGATGTTTCACCACCCACGTCGCCGGTGATGAAGGGAATTGTGGAGAAGAGTGATTCGGTGTCGTGGGTGCTGGAGATGGAAGATGAATCCGCAGAGGCATTGGCTTCGCGCGTTGTACGTCGTGCGGGTTCCTTTCGGGCACCGTCACAAGATAAAACCACAAAGCGCTCCAAATGCCATGGAAATGCCCTGAGTCAGTCAGCCAGTGCAGCATCAATCCTGCATCAGCAGCAGCATGACACCCCGAGGATCAGGTGGGAATTATTAAGATTATTATTATTATTATTAGAATGGATTGCATAATTGATTGTTTTTTTTTGTAGATCGCAGTCGATGAGTCTGCGGGCGTCGGGAAGGAATCTGGCCAGATCAAACTCCGTGCAGACCCCTTCATCGTCGCGAGTTGAGTGGCGTGAGCCAGCCTATACGTCATCTCCACTGCCGGGAAAGGGTGGTAGTGTATCCCCACCCAAGGAGGGTAAGAAGAAGCGCAGTAATCTCATCACCTGCGACTCATCAGCACTCACGCCACGCACCGAACGGGCGCGACTGCAGCTGCCCAAACACTCATCGGTGCATGATTTGCAGAATCTCCATCCCAAGGAGTCCGCTGGGGAGGCCATGGTCTCGGGATCAAATAGCGAAGACGAGGCATCCTCCGTGGACTCCTCGTCGGCTGCCTCATCGAGCTGCGGTGAGGAGAGTAGCAGCAATTCGGCCTCTCCCACAAATAGGCGCATCCGTCTTGGGGACTTTATGATGCAGAAAATTGTTGCGAGTTTCGGGCAGAAGGACGAGGGAGGAACCCCAATGGAGGTACAATGGCCCGAGGATGGGGAACAGTATCCGACAGAGTCGATTGTTTGACAGGATGACAGCTTCTAGGAGTGCTGCCCAGCCACATAAGCAGCCGCCGCCCTCCTGACCTTCCTTGTTGATTTTTCTCCTCGTGCAATTCATCCGCATTTGCTGTGTGCCCATGCTGAATAGCCGCTGCATTGCCGGGAAAATCGCATGCGATTTGTGGGCAGAGCTACACTGCCCTGCAAAAGAATTGGGACACAATGCCCCCTAATTTGAAATGCTAAAACAAACTAATATTTCACTCCCCCTCAAATCTTGCTCATTAAATAGAAAGAAAAAAAAAAGTGAAATTTAAATGAAAAACAAAAAAGAAAACTAACAAAGAGCATAAAAATAGTCCTCAGTGTGTGTGTGGAAGAAAATAAATGTGGCAGTGAAAGTTTTTCTCGCAAGAAGCGAATGGAAAACATTAAAAAAAAAAGAAGAAAAATAATATTAAAATGAATGTGAAAAGTGAATCATAAAATCAAAGTTATTGTTGAATTATTTTCTGCATCTGCCTTTTATGTTTTTTCTTAATTATTTTAGTAATTTTTAAAAGAACTTTGGGAGATCTTTTAGAAGTTTCTTCCTTCATTGAATTCAAAACAAGGCAGGCTATTTGAAGTTGAAATGAGAGGAAAAAAAATGGGAAGAAAATTGAGGAAAAGTCGTGAATGCATTTTTTTGTTTGTTTGTGAATGTGGGAGAAAATCTGTTTTACTTTGTAATTTTGTCGCGCTAAGATGGAGATTAAATCTAATTGAGAAATTTATTCTATGAATGTAAACTAGAAATTCTGAAAGATTAAATTAAAAGAAAAAAAACAGTTGAAATATTCCATAAAAATAAACCTTTGTGTTTTATTTAATCATCGAAACCCCGTTTGAAAGAAAAATCATTAAAAAACAATAATTAATTTCCTCCATAAAATGTATTTTAATTCTCTTTTACAATCATTTGTTTTTAATGATTTTTTTTACGTCTAAATCTCTGCCCAGAATTGCGTCCATCGCGATGCATGGGCAATATGAAAAGGGCGGTGTGTGTGGAGTTCATGAGAGATGCAAAGTAGAAAAGACAGGATGTTCTGGAGATGGATGAAAAGGAAGGGGGACTGACTAATTTGTTTGGAACTGGAAAAGTTCCAAGGAGAGATCCACGGCGGATGATTCAAAGTGCGGCACTGCCGTTGCAAGGTCCTCCTCCGTGAGATTGCGAATCTTCTCACGGACAATATCCTCGACGGATTGGAAGAGGCTGTCATCATTGATGTCGGCCAGGCTGATCTTTGTTGGGTCTGTCATGCAGCTATCCTCGAGGGCGGCCTGAATTTCCGGAAGGTGGCAGTCTGTAGTAGCTGGTGGCGTATCGGGAGCTCCCTCGGGCTGAGCATCCTCACTCAGGGCAGTCATGTTGAAGCGATATGATCCCACAGGGACACCAAGAACGTGTGCAGCACTGTGATCAACGTGCTGAATGGGGAAACTTGGGTCGTGCGTGAGGAGGCGCTTTGCGAGGAATTGTACGCGCTCCACAAAGTCCGCCACCTCATTCACGAACACCTTGGCGCGATTCTCATACGCAACACGTCGTAGCTGCTTCAGGAGATGCTCAAAAGCACTCCCCTGGCATGGTTGTTCGCCGTGCGTGAGCCAATGCCGCTCCAGCTTCTGCTGACTCACGTAGAACTTCCCACAGAGCTCGCACTTGAGCCTTCCCATCATCCACTTCATACTACGTGGTTTCTTTGTCACTCGCTCCGTCTCAACTTTATCCTCGGGCTCCGTGACATCCGCCTGCGCAGCTGGACGCATGATGACCTGATTCCCACGGTAGTCAAGATGAATGTGCCGCGGGGGACGCGTAAGGCGCCCTGAGCGTGTTCTGGCTGTTGGTACGGGATCCTCCTCTGTGCTCACTGGTACCGTTGGGGGCTTCTTCAGTGTCCCTTTGCGTCTCCCAACGCGACTTCTTGTAGCCACTGCTGCACCTGTGTTTGCCTCTTCTCCCGTTCCTGTGCTTAAACCAACATCTCCCGGCTGGATGATACGATAGAGAATCTTCCGGATTGGTGGTGGAGATTTGGCACGTCGGAGTTTCTCCTCATAGTCTCTCTGTGTCATAATCCCCCCGCGAATGCTGTCCGCTATGATGATATTCCGTGGCTCTGTGGCAGCGGGGATCGTCTGTCGGGGCTCACTTGGCCTAAAGACCCCCGAATTGGCAATGTTGGACGACAGGATGGGCTTCAGGTCACCATTTTGCACCACAAATAGCCGTTTTGCGGGTGTCCCACCATCCCCATCGCTGCCCTTCTTGGCCACTGGAAGTGCCCTCTTCCGCAGGTAGCATCGTACATCCTCAGATCGCTGCAGCACACTGGCTGAATCCCCAACTTTCACCACCAAACTACCCGGCTGAGCTTTCAGGAGGCTCACAGCGGCATTCCCGGAAGTCTTTGATCGCTGGAATTTGCGCACATTGACCCGATTGACGGTCTTTATGTCACTCAGGGGGATAAATTCTGACTGTGTGGGAGGGCTCTGGTGCTTTGGTGGACGAAAGGAAAGGGAGTTGGGCGCCAAAACTGCAAAGCATTTCGATGGATTGGAGATCTGGAGGCATCCCGAAAAGTCGGATGGGGGCTCAAATTGAGCCATCACACCCACGTTGTTGTCCAACATCTACGCACAGCAGGGGAAAATGGGCATTTCCACCGTTCACAGGAAGTCCTTTTTGGCCTTTTTGCAGGAGAAAAAGGAATAAAATTCAACCAACACACTTCACTTTCGCTTTTTCCGTAGCTTTTTGCAGTGTATCCTGTCAATGTACACTGTTTATGTTTACACTGTTTGGCTAAAACTCCTGTGAGGGTGGCCAGATTGGAACCAAAAGAAAAATTTATTTGAGTGTCCCAGAATGTGCTGAGTTTTGTTTGTTTTTATTCTTTTATTTTCGTTCTTCATTCTTCAATTTTTAGCTTTGAAGAAAACCTAAAAATTCAATTTGATAAACAAGAAAAATAATACGACAAAAAACACTCAAAGAAAAAATCATCAAGAAAATCGAGGAAAATAGTATGGATTGTAGGTCACATGTGGGACATCCTAATAATAACTCAAGCATGGAAGTTTATTGAAGAAAAATATTAATTGTTGCTGAAAAAGTGACCTTATTTTTTGTGATAAATTCACACTAAAAATGTCATTTCTCCGTGGTTCAACAAACTACGTGTGGTGCACAACGAGTGTGCTGGGAAAAGGAGCCACAGGAGCGGTGTTCCAGGTGAGAAAATCCCATTTGAAAAAAATCTTCCCTCACAGACTTGAAGACTTTCATTTCACACTCCAAAGGAGCGATGATAGCATTGCGATAAGCCCCCATAAAACTAACATTTTATGTGGATAACAATATTGCTTAGCAAATATTCCACACGTACTATCACATCTCACCCTGGGATGCTTTAGCAATTGGGGCAGGATTTAGGAGTACAGAAGAGAGAAAAGTTTTCTTTTTGTGATTCCGGGAATGTCTGACGTGTTCTTATCATTCCACAGGGCGTCAATAAACACAATGGCGAACCAGTGGCCGTGAAGACGTTCAATCAGCTGAGTCACATGCGTCCCTATGATGTGCAAATGCGCGAATTCGAGGTCCTGCGGAAGGTGAAGCATGAGAATATCGTGAAGCTCCTGGCAATTGAGGATGATCAGGAGGGCCGAGGGAAGGTGATTGTGATGGAGCTCTGCACCGGTGGGAGCTTATTTAACATCCTCGATGACCCGGAAAACACCTTTGGGCTCCCCGAAGGGGATTTTCTTCTCGTGCTGGAGCACCTCTCGGCCGGAATGAAGCACCTGCGAGACAATAATCTCGTCCACAGGGATCTCAAGCCGGGAAATATTATGAAATTCATCTCTGAAGATGGACGAACTGTTTTCAAGCTCACAGACTTCGGGGCAGCACGTGAATTGCAGGAGAATCAGCAATTTATGAGTTTGTACGGCACGGAGGAGTACCTCCATCCGGATATGTATGAGAGAGCTGTACTACGGAAGTCTGTAACACGGAGTTTCACAGCGAATGTTGATCTCTGGTCAATTGGCGTCACACTGTACCACGTGGCAACGGGAAATTTGCCCTTCAGACCCTTTGGGGGGCGCAAGAATAAGGAGATGATGCATCTGATTACCACAAAAAAGGCTTCGGGTGTCATTTCCGGTACTCAAACCTCCGACAATGGGCCCATTGAGTGGTCTCGGGAGCTACCACCGCATTGTCAACTCAGTACAGGGCTACGGTACTACGTGACCCCCCTCCTAGCTGGCCTTTTAGAGGAGAGTCAGCAAAAAATGTGGTCATTTGATCGATTCTTTGCCGAAGTGACGAATATCCTCAGCAAGAGAGTCCTGCATGTGTTCTACATGAACAAGGTGTCCTCCATAAAGATCTTCATGAACATGGATGAGCCACTGTTCAACTTCAAGGAGCACATTCGCCTACAGACGGAGGTACGTTCGGAGAATCAACTTCTCTTCCTGGACAATCAGTGTCTGGAGGAGCATGTGGGGGTGGAGACGTCTGTTCGTGGGTATCCCGAAACAAGTCAGGATAACCCAATTTTCCTCCTCAGTATTGACAACAACAACGTGGCTTTCCCACCGGAAACGGAACAACCGAAATTCCCAACATTCCCCAACACTGTGTCCGTTGAGAATGACGCCAGCATGGCTAAGATGGCCTGTAGTGTGGGGCATGATGGGAAGAGACGCGTGGAGATGTACTCTGTGATGGATAGACTGATTAAATGCGGCGTGCGGCAGTTTGTCAGCATGCTTAAGGTGCAGCTGACCAAACTTCTCGATCGTGTGCAACGTCTCGAGGATGCAGAACACCTCCACACGTACTTTGCCACTGCTGTCCAACGTTTGGCGCAAGTAACGAAGAAAAATGGCGACCGGAGGTTGGCTGAGGAAGTTGTGAGGATTTCTGGGGAACTCAAAACAATCCGGGCTTCATTTGCCTCCCTCGTGGATCCTGTGCGACAGCTTCACAATCGCTTTGTCACCGATGACGATCTCACGCGTCAATGGTTGGCTGCAACGCGTGACATTAAGTGTCCGTGCAAGCAGAGGGCGAATGAGAAGATGAAGCACTTTGTGGATAGATTGAGGGAATCGTGGCAGCATCTCTTGCGCGATAGAGCCACGAGATCTCTCACCTACAACGACGAACAATTTCATGCGCTCGAAAAGATCAAAGTAAGCCACACTCATTGTTTTTTTGTTTGATTTTCTTTAAGTGTTTTGAGTGTTTTTTTTTGCAGATTACAGAAACTGGAAAGAGGGTTAAGGGTCTGCTAAATGTGGAGGTGAAGCCAGCACTGAGTCTCATGGCTGAATGCCTGGCAGATTGGTACAAGATGGCTCAAACAATTTACCTCCAGACGGCAATTTTGGACAAAGATGCCACGCAGTATGGTGATATGGTGGAGAAGATTCGGTCAAAGTTGTGCTTCATTGTGGAAGAACTGGAGGAGACTCCGCCAGAGAATCAACCACAGCCTGCTGATGAGAAGCTCTACAGCAACAATGTGACCAAGACACTCCTACTCACCCTAATGCAGGAACTCTTTACCTGTCACAACGACATGGAGAGTATTGTGCGTGAAAATGCCGACATAATTGATGCATTACGGAGTGAGGCTGAAGAGTAAATCTAAATCCCCTTCCCAGGATCTGAAGACCTCTATTCCGGAGAGATTTCGTCATTTGCAATAGCAAATGTCATAAAAATGTTTTTTTTTAAATAATAAAATTAAAGAAAAAGTAATCTAGTTGAGATACTGACCACTATACTACCGAGGAAAAAAAATTTAAATTATATCAAAGTAAGACAGCCACAGGAATATTGTCTAAGGCAATTGATTTTTATTTTGCTCTCCCTCGGGGAATTTAATGAGGGATTCGTGACTTGTGGATGCAGCAGAGGATGTTGTGGGGATATTGATGGAGATCGCTGGGGCGGATGACTTTATCGTGGACTGCGGAAAGGATTTGGGTAGTGCTTTGCTACGACTAGAATCTGTTGCCTTTGATAGGCGCTCATTGAGTGCCTTCAGGGCAATCTGCCGCCGTCTCTCCATATCATACGGATCAACGCCACCCATTGAGATGCTGACGGAGCTAAGGGGGAGGGTGTTGGATGTTGCTGGTGGCACAGGGGTGTGCTTTATGATACCCAATCGACGACATGTGTAGTAGATGGGATTCACGAGGATACTCACAAAGGGTTGCAGGACAATCGGGAAGAAGCTGAAAAGGAGATTTTTTTATTAGCAAAGCAAAAATTCCCTTTTTAATGAAGAAAAACTCACCGAACAAATGCAAAATTCTCCGAATAGTCTCCGCGGGAGCCATTCCGGTGACGCTGGATGAATCGCAGATAGATCCAGGATGTAATGATACCCGCGAGGAACATTGTTGGGTATCTACCCTCCAGTAGGCCAAGGAGCCAGAGGAAAACAGCCACGAGGAAGAGAGTCAGGGGGATGTTTCTATTGGTGAAATTCCCAATGGGCGTACGTGCAATCAGGTGATCTGGCATAATTTGATGCACAGCCACGCAAACGGCAGCAATGTACCCAGCCAGCCCGTAGATGTGCACCTCAAACAGGATGAGGGGATTCTTTGTGCAGGCATAGAGGAAAAGGTAGTAGGTGGTTGTGAGGATGACCACACCAAAGTTCGTCACGGCAAAGTACGTCATCATCTCAAGGGAGCCCCAGAGGGGCTCAATGAGTTTCCCGCACAGTGCCACAGTTGCAATGTCCACCAGCACCTCCCAGAGATGCTTCTCCACGAAGCAAAATGTGAAGGCTGTCCAGATTTGTACGAGTGGTGGCATAAAGTAGCCCGGAGTCACAATAAGGGCATCTGCCACTGTTTCGAAGTAGGACAGGAAGTAGCCGAAGATGATGATGAGGCAGATCACCTTGACGGACGTCTCAAATTGGAAGAATCCACGGACTTTTCCTCCCACGGAGGATCTACTTCGCATCAGGATGGGTTGATTTGAATCCATTTTTTGCGACCTTTTCTTCTTCCACACGCAATTTATTTACAAAAAATAAAGCAGAAGCCAAGACTTTTCACAGCACTACTGGGAAATTAATCATTTTCATGCACCAATTTCTTCGAACTTTTAGGGCTTTTCTCTTTTATTTCTTCTTTAGGGAGAAAATCTGCAGCAAAATTCACCACAAAAATATTTTTCTTCCTACTTTTTTTGACACTTTTTTCTCTCAAAATGAGTCACTTTTGAGTGTTTGTCACAGCTATTGTTTTTGATCAGATTTTATTTTATGGAAATTCAATTGTATCTCTTTTGAATTTGTCATTAATTGAAATGAAAAGAAAATAAAAGATTAATTTGATTAGTTAGTCGCTGTACTATCTCGCAAAATTATTCAAAAAAAAAAACTCTTAACAAATTGTTCAACAAAAGAATCACAGAAATTATAAAATCTTTTGCATTTACCTTGAGAAATTTCTCAGCAAAGCTTCCAATTCCGGACACAGAGAGGCGCCACATATTCCAACAAGAAAAATATATTTGCCAACACAACAGGGTTGTTTCTGTGAAAATTCGTGAAAAATGGATGGTGCAAAGGCAGGAAATGAGTTGTTCCTCGTGCGGAATCACTTCTACTTGGGAAACTTCCAGGAGTGCATAAATCAAGTGCAAAAAATCAAGGTAAACCCTTCAATTGATTTGGGATAACCTCAAAAAATTTATGTTGAAATATTCCGGATCCTTTGCAGAGTCCATCCGTGGAGAAGGATATGTTCCTGTATCGTTCGTATATTGGTCAGAAGCAGTATGGAATTGTTCTGGATGAGGTGAAGAATAGCAGTGAGTTGTATCCCATTCGCTTGATTGCTGAGTATTTCAGTCAACAAGACCGGAAGGCAGCGATTGTTCAGCAAGTTGATGATTACGTGGAGAAACATCGAGGTTCTATGGATCTAGCATGGATTGTTGCAGCAGGAACCATCTACTTCCAGGAAGGGCTCTATGAGAATTGTCTCAGGTGCAAAGAAAACTCATTTCAATGCAATTCTTTTAATAGAAAATATATAATTTTGACTTATTTTGGGGATTTTAGCATTGCGGGAGAAGATTTGGAGTCTCTGGCATTGAGTATTCAGTCCCTTCTTAAGCTGAATCGCGTTGATTTGGCCAAGAAAACTTACGAGACGATGCAGAAGACAGATGAGGATGCCACATTGACGCAATTGGCTCTTGCGTGGATTTTCATGGAAGTCGGTGGGGAAAAACTTCAGGATGCCTTCTACATTTTCCAGGAATTCTCCGACAAATACACCCCAACTGTGCAACTTCTCAATGGCCAGGCTGTCTGTCTCATTGGGCAGGAGAAGTACGAGGAAGCTGAATCCACCCTCCGTGAAGCTCTGAACAAAGATCCCAACAACTACGACACCCTCATCAATCTCATGGCTCTGTCGCAGCAACAGGAAACTGGATGGGAAATTCCCCAGCGGTATCTCACGCAACTCCGTGAAAACTACCGAGATTCCCCATTCATCCGGGAATACACGAAGAAGGAGAGTGACTTTGACACATTCGCCCAGCAGTATGCCCCATCGAAATCCCTCAATCTTGAAGCTTATTAAATTAAAATTATTACATTTACATTTTGAATAATCTTATTTATTTTTTTATCTCTTATCTTCGTCTCCAGCGGAGTTTTCTTATTACATTAATTTAAAAATATATATATGGTTCAGTTTTTTTTTTTTGAAAATGAAAAAAGGACTAAAGCGCAGTAAAAGAATAAAATTTACGGGGATCTAAGGATGACAGGGTGTGTTTCAATGATTGAATTGTGGGGGGATTTGTTGCTTGAATCAGAGAACTTTAAAGCCCAACCCTTGGATGGCCATAAGGAGCATCCGGAGACTCCCACAGAGATGACTATTCGGATTGGCAGCAATGTACGTCTGGCAGTTCTGGTAGAGTTCCTTCATCACAGACGGGGCGTGTTCCTTTGTGATTATATCCTTCATATTAAGATTCATAACCGATTCCGAGAGGTATCTGCGGCAAAAGAAAATTCGTTAAAAAATTAATTTTTGCACAAAAGTTTTAAAGAAAATTTCATCTTACTTGTGCTTGAGCTCACTGTAGCTACTCATATCGGCTGTTATCTGCTGAATGAGGGACAGGAGAACCGTCTGCTCCAGCGGACAGGGATTGAAGACAGTCTTGTAGTCCGCCTTGTCGATCACAAACTCCACGAGGGATAAATCATTGGCAATGAGTGCCTGATGGAAGGCCTTGTTGATTGATCCCTGTGCCAGGAGAATCTTAATCTTCTCCTGTACGTCAAAAATACTCGGTGTCTGCGTCTGGGAGCGCACCACAGACAACACAGAATCCTCCAAATTTGCCGTTTGAGCTTCAAAGCTCTTTTGCATCTGCAAGGAAAAATTAAATTATAAGAATTTATTCAATTTAGGAACTTTCCGGATGTTCCGAACGATCAAAATTGCTTCCTCACCTCATTCTTAATGCACTCCTTGATGGTTTTCAGGAGGTTCATCTGCAGGGATTTGAAGTCTTTGCTGAGATCGTGCATAATTTGCGCTGAACAGCTGTTAATCATCTTATCATTGGACAATTTCAGCTGTTCCGGAAGCCCCCTGACAAGCTTATTGGTCTCATCGCTCTTCTCCTGAATGGGCTGTTGCTGCATCACGTACACCTCGAGTTGTCGCACAAACTTCGTAATGCCCACCGTGAAGGTGCTGTTGATCTGATGGAACATCTCCTTGGTGGATTTATCAAAGGCAGGAATGAGGGTTTTTGTGAGAATATCCGTGAATGTGGCCTGAAACATGTTCTGCGTCCCACGAAGGGTTGCCCCGGCAAAGGAGTCCACAATGGGTTTACTCATGCACACCTTTGTGATTGTTTCTCGCAGCATGTGATCACTCTTCTGACCAATTTCCATCACAAGAGCATCAGTTTTTGTGGCTAAAAGTGGCATAAGTTGATGCTTCAGCTCCACAAGGAGGATTGCACTCAATTTCTCCGTAATTTGACTGACAAAGGCCTGATTGAAGGAATGCACAAGTCCTTCCCGCATCTCCGTCATCCTCTCAGCCAGGAGAGTCTCCGTGGCAACAGTGTGCCTCCTATCGATTGTCTGTAGATACTCCATTAGCATTTGCGATAGATTCCCTTCGAGATTTTCCGAAAGCATCTTGTAATCCGCTCCGTGTCCATTAATTTGCGTCTTCTTGAGGTGCTGAATCTCCCCTTCGAGCTCCTCAATCTTGGCCTTTTGTGTGTACATGAGCTCCATCATTCGATCCAGCTTCATTTCAATACTCCGTGCCTTTGTATTTGTATCCGTGAGGAGGTCTGTTGATGGCATTTGGGAGATATGCTGAATATTTGGCACCTTTGGCCAATCATCCTTTCCATCTGCCCCATGTCCAGCCTCATCGGACGCCACAGCATTATCCTCCACATCTTCCCCATCATCTCCCGCCTCAGCATCGTCAAAGTACTCACTCAGGCAATCATCCTTCTGCAGCGAGAGAATCTTCTCCACCTCCCGACTTGGACTTGAACCGCCACTTGCAAGAATTTCTCCCTGAGGTAAATCACGTAGGAATGAATGCGGCATCTCCTCCTCAAACGTCTTCCCCCCACTCTGCCCCCCTGTGGAACTGTTGACCAAATTGAGGAGATTCTTCTGATCAGGAGACGTCGTGGTGGCAGCTAGCATTCGTATGGCCGACATTACAACCTCACTCACGCCCTCGGGCACACTCTCCTTCTTCCCGGGTGAATGAAATGAGTCCGGTGTCATGAGATTCAGCTGCGACGGCTGCTTCTGCCCGAAACTCCCGCTGAGATTAAGCGAATTATTCGGTTTAGGGGAGAGAATTGAATTGAATTCCGCCGATTTGCACGTATCGAAGTTTGTTGTTTCATTCTCCTCCTCATTTTGTTCCCCACCACCCATGTCATCATCATCACTCACTTCCGCAGCACCCTGGAGGGTGAGGGAACTTCCCATTGCCGTGTCAATGGCCAATGTTGGTTGGTACAGAACATGACATTCTTGGACACTTTTTGGCTGTACGAGGAACATGTGGATGACAACACAGTACAGGGCATTGTTCTCTTCGTCGTAATCATCCATCTCCTCAATCATGTAGGCATCGGTGACGCCACACTTGTACTTCCGGAGGGCTGCATCGACAATTCCAAAGCTGAGTATTGGCGAGGACATTGGGAATTCCGTGATGGATTTAACGTAGGCAATGGAATTGATACTTGTTGTGCCACCACTATCTGTCGTCTTGTCCTTCTTGGTGGCACCACCACCGTCTCCACCATCCTCAGATCCGGAATCTTCCTCCTTGATCGTCTTCACAATTTGCATGGCGTACAAGCCGCGATTTATTGTATCTGACACCATTAGGTACGATGAGGTCTTGTCAATTTCCGCCTTTAGGCACAACGGGAAGTCACCCTGAGTCTTGAACGTTACCGTTTGGATGCACGTCCAGGTATCGCAGCGCCAAACCTTTAAGAGAAATAAATGAAAGTAAATCATTAATTAAAAAATCTTCCAAAAGGATTTCAGGGCAATTAAAAAGGGATCAATGTCATTAAAAAGTGATGAATGTACCTTAAATTCCGTATTGTTATCCGCTCCGGTGATTGCGTGCTTCCAGAAGGTGCTGTTGGATGTGAATTCCGTGTGATTGTCCAGGAAGAAGAAGCTCGTGACAATTTTCCCATTGTGGGGCTTCCAGTGGTGCAGACGCCGTGGACTGGTATCCTTGAGGTGCAGGTAAATTTGATAAAAGTCAATGGATCCGTCATCACTGCTGACCCCCAGTGTGGTGCCATCGGGTGAGAACATGGCGTACGTGATGGTTTTGGTGGATTCTTGAAACTTTAAGCTTCCATCGGAGATATCGGCCGCCTTGTGTGTCCCTGTGCCGTAGGCATCGAGGACAGCATTGATGCTGTAGCACTGAAATTGACTTCCACGTGCCCAAACAAGCAATTGGCTGGCATATTCATCCACGTCATCTTTACTCTGTGGCACAGACGGACACCACGCCAATTTATCGTACTTACAGTCATGCCCCACGAGGGTATCTTGAATCTTAAGCAGAAGCACCACAGACAGCTTCTCGGATAGGGTGTCAATGCGATGGATGAAGAGGGATGCCTCGTCGATGCAGCCGAGGATGATTTGTGTCTCAAGGTAGGCAAATTGCAGATCCAACACTTCATTGGCCATCCCCTTAATGAGACTCCTCTGGCCCGTTTGCACATTCACCACCCGCACCATTCCCTCGGCTGTCCCATGATTATTCACCTTAATACTATACGCAATGTGCTTCCCATCGAGATGAATGGCAATAAGGCGCCCTGAGTAGTTCTTCACCTCCCACTTGTAGTCCACAATGTTCTTCAGCTTCACTTTTGAGCTCCCATGATCGTGCTTCCCGGAAAATCCCACCACAGTCACATCCTTCCCTTGTGTCTCAAAGCACTGCTGCTTCTCGTTCGGCTTGATAATTCTACACGGGAGAGAAAGAAAGCAAAATGAAATCTCAGTTATCCCAATGGGGGCCCTCACAATTTTACAACCGGAAAATTAAAGAAGAAAAAAAAACGAAGCCCTTACATTTGTGAGGTTAAATCCATTGTCTTTGCAATGCTGCTGTCATCCATTTTAAATAAACTTGTAAAAAGCTTCACAACACTTAGGTAAAAAAATAATAGAGTAAGAATAGTCTAAGCACACAACTTGAATACTTTCTCTTGCATCAAATTTAGCACGTCTTATCACGTCGGTGAATGCGAAAATTGTGAAAAAGTTGCAATTTCGCTTGCAGAACAAAAGTTCAAAACAAACTATGTATTTTTGCAGAGTGAGATAGCAACAGCTATGTTTTTGTGTGCGTGAGAGCAAGAGAGGAATGGTGTGAAGTTGGAAGGAGATTGCTGTTGGTCATCAAAGTCAGCTTGTGCTGCAAATCTTGTATACGCATACGGCATATGCTGATTGCATAGACAAAGTGCGAGCGAGAGATTTGATAAAATGTTGCTATTTCATTTTTTACGAGAATTTTTGAAAATAAATATTTTTGAATTTTCCCCGTTTTTGATGCCAATCGATACAGTGGCGCCCTCTATATCCAAAAAATCCCATCCAGACGGGAAATGCGAAAAAATTGAGGAAAACTGAACTCTGGCGATCGTTTTCGATATAATCGATACTTCGATATAGTTTAAACTGAACGATTCTTTCGGAGAATTTTTGTGATTTTCTTCTTTATTGATTTATTTTGACAAATAAATAAAAATAAAATATATCCAGATGAAGAAAACTTCCAAAAAATGTGAGAAAATCACGAAAAACTAAGCAATAATAATTGTTTTCGATACAATCGTTTAATATCGATTGTTTTTTGCTACCCTATAAAGAGGTGCGTGCATCCATGTACAATCCAGTAGACATTCAATCGACTTTCCCAAGGAGAAGGCAGTTATTTATAGGGGTCGTCCCATATTGACGGACAAACGTGACAACAATCAAAGTAGGCAAAACAATCCTGTCGTGAGCATCATTTAAAAGCAATTTTCCTGGAAAAAGGAGTGATTTTGTGATAGAACGGGGTGCAGGAGTGTGTGCATTGGGCCCGGGAGTTGCGAGTGGTGTGCTTTTGTGCCATTCTTGGTGAACGCATCGTGTGTTTTGGGTGCAGGTTGAATGATGGCTGAGAATGACAAAGATTCAAGATGGTACTTCACGGCAGAACAACTCCAGAACTCACCGAGCCGAAAATGTGGCATAGATGCGGACAAGGAGCTGGTCTATCGGCAGCAGACGGCCTATCTCATCCAGGAAATGGGGCAACTGCTTAGAGTGTGAGTATTTCCCTGCAAAATTGGAAGGGCATGGCAGACATTTATTTTGACAGCGCCAATATTGTTTTGCGTGCATAAATAAATACGCACAAAAATCCCCTTTTCACTGCGAAAAACTTTGGGAATGTACGCTAAACCCTCAAAGGGGGACCCCAAGAAATGTTTGCAATAGTCAAAAGGTCGCGAGGGGGGATTTTCTGGGCAGTGGAAAAGTGAAAATTTGTGCGTAGTATAGGCAATGCTTCCATGCTGTCTGGGGAAGGTTGTCCGGAAGTTTTTCTTTCTTATCTTTTTTGATATAATTTTTTTTTCTCTCCTCTGCAGCTCTCAACTGTGCATAAATACAGCAATTGTGTACATGCATCGATTCTATGCATTTCACTCCTTCACACACTTCAATCGTCACGGAATAGCCGCAGCAAGCCTCTTTCTGGCAGCAAAGGTGAGCTCCTTTTCCAGCCAAAAGTGTGTGACATTCCCAGAAGTATTTAAATAAAAAAAAATGCCTCCGGGAATGTTTTGTTTCTAGGTGGAGGAGCAACCACGAAAGCTGGAACATGTAATTCGTGTGTACTACTCCTGCCTAACACCATCGGCTGAGCCACCGGATACCACGAAGGAGGCATTCTCGGAGCAAGCCCAGGATTTGGTATTCAATGAGAATGTTCTTCTGCAGACATTGGGATTTGACGTAGCCATCGATCATCCCCACACGCACGTCGTCAAGACTTGCCATCTTGTGAAAGGTGAGACACGCGGCTTCTGAGACACGCAGCGCCAGCGAGGAGACAATGTTTGTGTGCCCCAAATTAAATTGAAATTTCCACAAAATGACTCATCCTCATCAAAAGCCCCCTTCAAGGGTGAAATTTTTGCTTAATAAGAGCGCGCTCGGAAACATTGTCTCCAAACTGGCCATTCTATGTTGTTCTGTGGAATTTTACAGGGATTCTCAGCAACATTCTCTTTTCCAGCATGCAAAGATCTAGCCCAGACATCCTACTTCATGGCCTCCAACAGGTGAGTCATTAAGAACTATTTTTCCCCCCTCAAGGAAGGATAATCTCTTTCTTACCTGAAGAACATTCATTATCATTTTTTAAATCTCCGCATATACAAAAGTAATCTTTCTGGGCGTCTGGTGTCTGTCTAAAACTACCTATTCAAAGTCATAACTTTCGATTTTTATTAATGCATAATGAGAAAAAGAAGTGTCTGCTGACTCCATGGTGGGGAAAGTGACCCAAAAAATTTAATAAAATCAAAAATGTACGAGCATCAAAATTCATTTTATTTACTACAAGATTATTAAAAAAAAAATTAAATGAAAGAAAAAATGTTAAGTTTTCTTTTCAAAATGGTTTTTCCACGAAAAACATTAGGAACTTTATTGAAATTTAGGGAATTTATAACTTAAAATCATGTTTAGTAATTTATTTTAGATCAACAGGGAGTTGAAATTGTTAAAGTGAAGAAAATCATCCTTAAAAAGCATTTTCATAGATTAAATTTAAATATTCAGTTATTGAGGAGTTAAATTGCCTTTTAATGAGGCTAAGTTTTACTATTTATTAGATCCCTATTTATTTTCTAATTTAAAACTATAAAATAAAATCAAAAGAAGCATTATTAGAATATAATTATTTTTCAAATCTTTATCAATCCAGAGCCTTTAAATTATCTAATAATTGAGATTTAATTATGGTTTTGGGGTCATTTCTGTCAAAAATCTTTTCTATTCCATGAAGAATATTATAAGATTTTGATAGTTTTTTCTATATTCGGATTAGAAAAGTAAAAAAGTTTCCCCAAAAATTTAAGGTTACAAGAAAATCAGCAATATCAGCTAAAGAAAAAAATTAACAAAATCAAGCCCATAACTTATTTAGATTTTTTAACAAACAAAAAAATCATTTAAAATTATAAGGAAGTTTAATAATTATAAAGACTAGTCGCCTTTTTCAAAATCCCCTGTTTGAGTAGCTAAAGTCTGGAAAAACTTCATCCGGACTAGAAAATAATCTAGTCTGAGAAAATTTTATAGAATTTATCAATTTTCTATTTGATTTTTTCTGATTTTTTGAATGATTTTCACGATTTTTATCAAAAGTCCTTTAAAATCTGAGAAATTCATATTTTATTAACCTTGAAATTAGAGTATTGAGAACTCAATAAATGATTTAAAATGACGTTAAGGTTGAAAAAGGAAAAGACAGCCTAGTGTAGCGCCCGACTCACTATCCAGCGAATATTAACCTAGCACATAGAGTGAGTACCCTTAGATTGGCGGTAACTGTAACGGCTGCCCTTCCCTCGGCAACGGCTTCTGCGTCTAGGTTACAAACCCTCAAATAGGTGAGAGAGAATACGAGAATCCTCAAGAGAACGTAGGAGAGCACTGAGAGAGTAATTATATGAGAGTGGTAAAGAGGGATAATGAGAGAGAGTCAGTCGGAGCTCAGCCTTGTGCGGGTATGGCTGCGCAGTGAAAGTGCTGTTAGATTAGTTGAGGACTACGAGGGTGGAGGTTACTGGGGGATTTGACCAAAGCCCTGTGGCGCCCCCTATTCAGGGCGCCACACTAGTATTTTTTTATTTTTATTGAAAGCTTTGCTTTATTTCATTTAATTTTCTTGTCAATTTGCTATTCTTTGAAGCAAAAAAAAAAATAAAGAAAAAATCATAAAAAATCCTTTATTTAATAAAAGAATCTCATAATTAGTCAATCTTTCCCTAAACTTTTAAACATAAAATCCTAAAATCTATTTAAAGTTAGTTTGCATTGAAGTTCCACCAATTTAATGAATTTTGGCGTGAAGTTTATCCAATTAAATTGCAAAGAGATAGAAAAACTCAAAAAAGCGTTACAAACAAATCGACAAATAAACTAACATCCCATTTTTCTTGGGAATATCCTTCTCTTCTCAATTTTCTTTGTAGTCTGCACTTAACAACAATGTGTCTTCAATACAAACCAACTGTTGTGGCGTGCTTCTGCATCCATTTGGCATGTCAGTGGTCCAATTGGGCGATCCCAAACTCTTCAGAGGGTTTGCCGTGGTTCCACTATGTGGATAAGACTGTTACGGTGGAGCTCCTAACGCAGCTAACGGAGGAATTTATCCAAATCTACGATAAGAGCCCATCGCGCCTCAAGAGTAAGTTGAATTCCATCAAGACACTCGCTCAGGGGGCAAAAGTCGGCGAAGGATCATCGCAGGAGCGCTCAAATCATCATAGAGCCTCCTCATCGATGGGGCATTCGCACCATCATAAGGTGGATCCGAATAACCCCAAAGGGATGCCGTCGTCGTCGTCGTCGCGTCAGCAACAGCAGCACTTTCAGCAGATGCACCATCAGAGTGGGAAATCACGTGAACGTCCAAATGTGCCGCCGACACAGGCTGATGGGGGCCACGGGGGGATGAAGGGGAATATGGTGGGAACGGCCAAGGGGGCTGCTGCCATTCAGGGGAGTTCTGGACACACACGTGGCCTACCGCCGCCAAGAGATGCCTTCGGGAGGGAGTCGAGTAAGAGTCGACCATCCTTCCAGCAGCACCATCCTTCGGGATTTCCGCAGCACAAACCACCGCCGGATTTCCGGGAGCAGCAGCAGCAGCAGAAGAAGGATCTCTTTGCGTCTTCCACACAGCAGTCCAAGAGTGGTGGTGGTGGTGGGCAGTACCAGCAATCATCCAATTACTTCAGTGAACCTCCCACAAGGAGTGGTGGTTCCAATACATCTCAGGGCATGAGGTTTGTTGCAACTTTTGTCTTTTCTTTTTGAAATGTTTTATTGATTTTTTTAACTTTGTAGGTACAGCCAAAATTCCCATAAACACGAAGGTGGTCCACCACCGGTGTTTGGACCGAAAAATCCAGGAGGAAGTGGACATGTTGATGTTTCACAGCAAAATAATGAAAGTAGTAGTGATATAGTTCCGCCCACGTCTCCGAGACATCCCCAAAAATCCATCTTTAGCCCCGATCAACCGGAAAAGGTGGATGTGATGAAGAAATCCGCCGTGCCATCGTTACCAAGGTATGACGATCGCCGTATGGATGTGAAGAAGGATAAACGACCTGATATGTCGGCATCGGGTGGAGGTAGTGGTAGTAGTAGTAGTAGTAGTCATCCGAGTAAATCCAATCAAGTACTTCATCCACCACCACAATCACTGAATAATCCACCGGGAATGGAGAAGAAGGTGGCAAGTGTGAAGCCACAGATGAAGCATCCGCCACCACCACCATTCGGGGGGCCACCATATAAGATTTCTAGCAATGTTAAGCGCACCTTTGACGACATGACGCGTCATGAGGAGAGTGGGATTGATTTCCGGGAGGCAAAAATGCGTCGTTCAGAGGCTGAAAATGAATCACGTGCACGTGCTGGGAAGATGGATTCAATGGGTGGTGGGAATCCCCTGCATCTCGGTGGGAGTTTCAATGCTTTCGATACGGCATTCGATCAGCCCAAGAGTAGCAGCAGTAGCAGTGGGGGGCACAAGATATTCCCACCATCGTTGGCAAATAGTATCGAAACAAATCCCGATTTAGTGAGTTGTCTGCTAAAGGAGAGTCTCTCTGAGAATAAATGGTCAATGGGTGGTGGTACGGAGAAGCAGCAGCAGCAGCAACCACCTGCAGCTGGAACAGGGCAAGATATGATGGCGCATGTGGTACAGCCACCACCTGCAGTGCAGCAGATTGATGGGAAGAACCCAACGTCGTCAGGCGGTATGATGCCGTCGAATGTGCTGCAACCACCACAACAGGGTGTTCCGGTGAAGAGTGAAGTGGGGGCTGAGGCGCAGGAGCACCATAAGAATCGATCGGAGAAGAAGAAGAAGAAGGACAAGCACAAACACAAAGAGAAGGATAAGACGAAGGATCGTGAGGAGAGGAAGAAGCACAAGAAGGACAAGGAGAGGGATAAGGGGGAGCAGCAGCGTGGCAATGATGATCACCACAAGAATCCGGTAACGTTGAAAATAATGCTGCCACGGGAGAAGGGTCCAACGGATGGTGGTGGAGCAGCAGCAACCGATGGGGGATTCAAGATAAAAATTCCCAAAGAACGCCTACGGCCGGAGATTAATGCGGGTGGGCATGGGATGCATGATGATCGTATGGCGGGAACGCAGCCATCGTCGCTGGATCATCTTCTGCTGGATAAGCCATCGTCGTCGCTCAAGATAAAGATCTCCAAAGATAAAATTGAGAATTTCTCCGATGATCCAATGTACTTGACGGCCTATCCAGGAGCACCAGGTGGTGGTGGAGCTGCCAGGAAGAAGGATAAGGACAAGGAGAAGATCCTGAAGTACACCATGTAGGTTAAAGATCATAAAGGAAGCTTCCCCCCTGCAGCTCGTGGCGTAGCAGTAGAATAATAAAAAAAAAACAAACAAAAAGTTAATGTTTGGAATTTTTAGAAAGTGAGAGAGAGAGAGAAGGAAAGAAGCAGGGAGAGATTGTTGTTGAATTTAAATTTTACTATTACCTCTCATTTCTTTACAAACAAACAAACAAAAAAACAACCCTTAGCTTTTAAGAGACGAAAAAATGAGGGAATGCTAAAAGAAAAAAGAAGGAAGTTGATTGAAATTATTCAATAAGCAGAGAGAGGATTTTGGACGTAATCCATTTGCGATATTATCGTGAAAATATGTAAAATAATATTTAGAGAAAACATTTAAAAAAACAAAACTTCGGGGATGCTTTCATGATTTTATTTTGGGACACCCCCAACCCCGAAAATATTATGAAGTGATGGAGAAAGAAATAATAAATTGTTGGGAATGTTTGCAAAGAAAAATGATGATTTTCTTGCAAATAAGCCAAAAGAAATCAACCACAAAATGACTATTCTCCTTTTTGATTCTAAAGGAAAAACAAATCTTCCCCAATCCCGAAAGGAATGAGAGGGATGCGCCGTGGAAGAGAAAGGATATTTGATGAGATTCAGATTAAAGAAAAAAAATTGCAAAATGTTTCCTCGAGAGTATATACATAGAAATCTACTATCGACATTTTAGCTGAATTTGTAAATAGAAGCAAAGAAAAGCATTAAATAAACACAACTTTTTCTCATACCTAAAAAATCATCTTTTTTTTATTGATTTCCGAAAGGAGTTTATTCATTTTTGTTGTCTGTATAATTTTTCACACGGAAGAGACGGTGGAATGGCCAAAGCCGCCAAAGCGTTTTCTTTATGAATTTATCCGGATCTTTTGATGCTTCTGCGCGTCTTTATTGGTCAAATTGTGCTTCTGCACCTCAACAAAATGCCCAAATATAGTGATCATGAAGTTTTCAGCGTAGGGAGATTTCCTGATTATAACTATTTTGAGTATTTTGATTAATTTTCTTTTAACGGCTTAACTATCCCGCTGCGTGGTCAAATAATGTCCTAGAAGATCAAGCAATTTAACTTTTCGTAAATAGTCAGAATAAATTCATTTCAGACTATTACAGGAAGAATTTATCAAAAAGAGGATGATTTTTCAACGTTAGTAAAGAAATGTCAAACAAATGTTAACTCAAACGTCAAGTTTTTAAAAAATACAACGGCAGAATAAACGTTAGATATTAGGCAATGTTTATTGCAGTCAAACGTTCAAAAATGAATATCAGATATTAAAAAAAAAACGTCAAACATGGGAAAACAAATGTCAAACGTTTGAATCGCACGATTAAATCGTCAAAAGCTGCTTATTTCAATAAAAAAAATCTCGGCTTTTGAGTCCTTTATCCATTCTTTATGCTTTTAAAAAAAATTGTTTTCTAATAAAAACACCCTTTTGAATAGATTTCTTGGTACAGCCTTGCAGACGCTTATGCTTCAGGCTTTAAAACGGGAAATGAGGTACAATGGAGGCGTGGTTTTGCATTAAAAAAAATTCTTTTTCTTATTTTTTGAATATTTTTCTTAATGTTAGTTTTTAAATTTTTTTTTGATATTGGGCCTTATTCAGCGACCAAGAAACCCTTGAAATTCGCTTGAAATCTTGAAATTTCAGTACAAAATTTAAAGATTTCAAGGGTTTCTTGGTCGCTGAATTAGGCCCATTGTTTAATCTTTTATACAAAATTCCTTAGTTTATTCAATTTGATAGCATTGACACAATCAAAAGTGAATAGACTCCTTTTGAATTTTTAATCCCCAAAAGAATTGAATTCCTTCTTATCAACGAAAATAATAAAACATTAAATTAAATTCAAAAAATTATTTATTCGGCATTTTTTATTCTGAATTTCTTGTATTTTAAATAATTAGAAGAAAAAAATTAATATAAGCAATAAAGTTCTTATTAGCATTCTTAGGCTTCTTTGTAGGTGACAAAGAGACTAAGTTGCCTCAAGTCACTGTCACTGAGGAGAAGATCCCCAAAGTATGGTGAGAAAGTGTTGGAGATGCGATAGAGACTCCTCCGGGAAGCACTCTTCAGTGCCAAGAAGTTCCGATCAATTCGACGTTCGCCCAGCATTAGATTCCCAATTTTGTCTAGAACACCTTTAAGCTGGAGGAAGGTCCGAATGATGTCTGTTAGATCCGTTTGAACAACGCCGAATTTGTCCTCTTCAATAGATTTCTCCGTGAGAGCTGCAATTGCCTGGATAATCCAAATAATCCTCTGGGAGTGCTTGAGATGGAAGAAAACCTCCTCAAAGGGTGTCTCACTGAAGAGGAAATGTATTCCTGGGTAGGTCATCAGATACCTCTTCCCGCTGGCAATGTAGTCAGAGAGCATCTTCCGGAAGTCTTGGAGTGTGTAGAATTTCGCCGAAGTTGTGGAATCAGGTGGTGTTGGGAAGATGTCCTGTGGGTAGTTTCCTCGTCGAATTCTGAGTCCTTCTGTGTACTGTGTCCAGAGAATTTTATCAGCCATTTCCGTTGCCGTGGGACGCACAAAGGCAACTCTTGCGGGTAGAATTGGTGCTCGTTGGCATCCCTCGAGGGATTTTGTGAGTTTCTGCGTGAATTCCGTGATGAGTTGGAGGGATTGCGACACAATGGCTTTCCAGTTGTTGGGATGCCCACCGGGGATTGAGAGAGTAAAGATATCCCTTCGTCGAGCTACATCACCTCCATTGGCCACCACAAAGAGATCCTGACAGGCGAGATCTTGAATAACAGGCACCTTGTGGCACGCCAAGGCTTCAGCTAAAGTGATTTCCTGCTCATTTGAGCTGCCAATAATCCGGACAATGGGAAATGCCCGATATTCCGTGAGGAAGACATGAAAGAATCGCGTAATGAGGAACATATTGCTGAGAATCTGTGACGAGACAATCCACACGAAGATAAGGAGTTTCCAGTCCAGCAGGAAGGCAAAGAGATTCCCAAAAAGTGACTCTCCACCGTGATTGAGACTAAAAACACCCCCAATTGTCCATCGGAGCACCAAACTTCCCATCCAGTAGCTAAAGATAAAGCTTGCTGTGGAGAAGATTGTCATTGTGAGGGATTTACAGAAGATCCCCGAGAGGTTCGATGTGATCTGATAGTATTTCCCCTGCTGGGCAATTGGGAAAAGGACAGCATTGCTGGATTTGATCTCCTTGACAAAGTAGTAGCAGCCCGTGTAGAATCCACTCAAGAGCATAAAAATGTACTTGTCGTTGTAGCACCAGTCCCCATTGCATCCCCTCACGATGGAATTGTAGCCATCCGGAAGGAATTTCGTGTAGAGCCACGCCGTGAGGAAACCAACAATTCCATGGGCACCCAAGTAAGCCACCATACGCCCATTTGAGCGGTACATGCTGAATCTATTGTGAAAGTATCGGGGTTCAGTGGCCAAATGCCGCGCCATTAGCATCCCATAGATGCCCACGGAGCCAATGAGGGGGATGATACAGAGCCAGGTGTAGAACGAGAAGATCTTTCCTATGCTCCCCGTAATCCATGCCACAGGGTGCACGATGCTAAAGTTGACGAATAGCAGGAAGATGCCGAGCATGATGAATTGAGAGCCCGTACTGCACGCTATGGCCAGGAAAAATCTCTCAGCACAAATTTTCCGGCACTCAACCTCCTGTGCTGCTATCATTTTTGAGGTTATGCCGGGAGCTCAACTATTTTCAACGAAAAATTAAAGGTAAAATTGAATGATTACTATCTTAATTTATTCCTGGGAAGCCAATTGAGTGATTAGTGAGTAAGAAATATTAATAATTACCTGATTTTAGAGGAAAATGCAAAAAGGCGGCACAATGGTAAACAAGGAGTATTATCCAAAATTACTTATCCAAGTTATCCATAACGGAAAAAGCTTCGAGTTTTTGAACTTTTTGAAAGTTTTTTTTGAATGAGAAAATGTTTTATGATCTTTGTAATTGTTGACAAATTATTTATAACATTTATAAAGATAAAAAATTCTTTAAATTGAGAATTATGAAAAGAAATAAATTGAGAGAAAGAAGAGAAAAGATTTTTTACTATTCAATACCACGTACCGAAAACATAAGAGAAACGATTTGGGTTCAAATCACATGCCAGCTGGGTTTGTTTGTTTACCTTTGTTGGAGGGAAAATTTTTCTCCTTCCCCACGGAAATTCTCAGCAAATCAGCAATTATTTAAAAGTCTCAAAAAAATATTCAGCAAAAAAATCTAGAAAAGAAAATTTTCTTTCAAAATAATCAAAGAAAATTTGTAAGTACAAGAATTTCTCACTCGTGGCAGAAAACATAACCTAATTTTTACTTCCAGGATTTTGCAATTGTAAAAAATGAGCACTTTGGAGGCTAATTTTGGTTCGCAGAATGATGATCCAGAACTGGATGACTTGGAGCAGCAACTTTTGCAGATTTGTGAAGATGGTGAAGCTGCGGAACCCAAACCCAGCTGTTCCCGGACATTTGATTTCCTTTCGGAGGAGCAACCCTTGGATCCGGAGAAGGAGAAGTTAAAGGAGAAATTGGCAGCAACAGAAGCAATATTTGGGAATGATTCAGACTCATCAGATGACGAGGAAGTGAAGAATTTCCTGGAGAGGAAGTACAATGAATATGGGCGGGAAATTAATATGAGCTTAAAGAGGAAGGAGGAAGAGCGAAAAAATCGAGCTGTGGAGCTGGAGGTGAAGAGAAGTGTTGAAGGAAATGATAGATTGCGTATCTCTCATGTGCGTGCATCAGCTGCCGTCCCTGCCGTGGTGAAAAATGAAGTAAAACTGAATCTTCCGGGAGTTCCGAAATTGCAACTGTGCGCGCCTGTCCTAGGACAAGTCGGCACAGTAGTGTGGAAAAGTACGGCACAAATTATTTATAGGGAAAAACATCATAACCTCATTCTTCTTCTTACCCTGGCAACTGACGCAACAATACGCCATACTGTGAATTCTTAATTTTTATCATTTTTCTTGCCTTTAAACTTATTATTTGTGAAATTCATCATTCCTGTTCGAGAATTAAATTAGTTTTGAAGTGAAATATACTGAAATTCTCATCATTTGTGGACCACCTTAGCAGCAAAGGGAGGATTTGCATCGCTCAAAGAAAGGGAATCAGAGTCATTCAAGGTCACCCGCCATTCCGGTCAATTCGCGCCGGAGGTGCCTTTAATGCTCCCTCTGATTCTCTTCCGCAGGTGTGTAAAGCTCAAGAAGGAAGGCAAGGAGGTGAATTATCATTGAAGTTACTAATCTCTTTTGTGTACATCTTCTCAAAGGTGCGTACAAAACATATTGAGGTTGAGAGCCAGGGGACACTCCGTCACCATAGTGTCACTAATGTTTTTATCATCTCCCTCAAAGGTAACTTCATCTACATAAAATTCTGGTCAATTCGCGCCGGAGGTGCCTTTAATGCTCCCTCTGATTCTCTTCCGCAGGTGTGTAAAGCTCAAGAAGGAAGGCAAGGAGGTGAATTATCATTGAAGTTACTAATCTCTTTTGTGTACATCTTCTCAAAGGTGCGTACAAAACATATTGAGGTTGAGAGCCAGGGGACACTCCGTCACCATAGTGTCACTAATGTTTTTATCATCTCCCTCAAAGGTAACTTCATCTACATAAAATTCTGGTCCTTCGCACGTCAACAAGAATCAGCGCACTCAATTGGGAAGCCACCAGCAGCTTCTATTCTCAAGGGCATCGTGCATTCTATCCTCCACGCCTCCAACGGCTTAAAGAAAATCTGCGCAGGATTGAATCACTTGCTATTCGACCTCGACTGTTGCGAATTGATACACACAATACCTGTCAACTTGGTTCTACCGTCGTCACCCTGACCTGACTTGTAGCAAGATGGCAGAAATCAAACTCAGCGCATTCCGTGTACAGCGAGGTATTCACAAGCGTACTCTCACGAGACTGGAGAAGAAGGTCTCTGAGACTGACACAATCACACATCGTTTAGCAGCTTCCTGGCTCACTGAGATCCAATCAACATTGGATAAATTCATGCCAATTCAGATCGAGATCGAGGTTCTTGCACAACAAGACCCTGATCTATGCAAACTCGAAGAAGATGAGGGCGACGCTTTTCAAGATCGCTGTATGGAACTACGTCTCAAGCTTGAGGACATCCTTGGAGAACACCAACAGAGCTCGAGAAATCACAATGACACTTCCAAGGACAACATGCTCCCGGAAGTACTGCAAAATCAAACCAATCTCCTACAGCATATTGTGAAGCTTCAAACAGAAGGCCCATCATCATCATCACTCTCAGCTCGCACAAAACTCCCACAGTTGAATCTTCCGACCTTCAACGGTCAATACACAGAATGGATGCGTTTCAGGGACGCATTTCACAGCACCATCCACTCAAATCCTGATCTGAGACCGAATCAAAAGATGCAGTATTTGAAAATGGCGCTCACAGGCAGCGCAGCTGAAGACATCAGCCATGTTCAAATTTCCGACGACAACTATGAGCCCACATGGCAGCGACTCACAAAGCGATACGAAAAGAAAGTGCATCTTATCAACGCCTTCATTGATCAATTCATGGCTCAGTCGAAACAGAAAGTAGACACCGTGGATGATCTCCTACAAGCAAACAGGAAATACCGCCAAATCTTCGACAGCATGAAGGCATTGGGGGATGATTGTCTGAAGCTAGATGTGTGGCTAATCTATCTTATGAAGCAGAACATGTCTGAGAAATTCAGAACAAAATGGGAAGAATCACGTGACTCGGAGAACATGGCTTCAGTGGATGACTTCTTCGACTTCATGGAAAAGGCTACTGATGTCATGGAGCGAGCTAATCTTGGCCTACAAGATACAACAAAGGCACCGCCCAAAGGTGCACCCAAGCAACCTGAGAAAGCTCCCTCTAAGCCCAGCAAGGGGGGAATTGCTACACATCACACGGAAACTGGAAAATGCCACAAATGTGGTGGAGCTCATCCGCTCTATCAGTGCGAGAGTTTCAAGGCTCTCCCTGTGGAGGAAAGGGGCAGGTTGGTCTCCAAATCTAGCCTCTGTTTCAACTGTATCAGAGGAAATCATCCTTCAAAGAAGTGTACATCACAATCTCGGTGCCGACTCTGCGGAAAGGCACATCACACTCTCCTGCACATTGATGTACAACAGGCTCAGATTCCCAAGCAATTTGTGCCTCCTCAAGGTCAACCACCTGTTGCTCCACAATCACCTACAGTTCCACAACAATTGATGCCTCCACAGGATACTCAAACACCTTCTACAAGCAGCATGGTCACTACACACCATTCTATGGTTCCCAAACGTGCCCTTCTCCCGACAGCCTTGGTTAACATTCTCGATGCTCATGGAAATAACCAGGTGTGTCGTGTTCTCATCGACGGAGGAGGTGAGTGTACCATGATCAGCGAGGATTGTGCGCAACGTCTCTTATTGCCACGATCAAATGCGAAAATTCCTGTGACAGGAGCCGCTGAAGTGACAGTTGGCTACACAAGGGGGCTTGTGCATCTCAGCATGAGTTCTATTCACGATGAAGATAGCAAGTTGCAGGCGGAAGCTTACGTCATGCAGAAGCTTACCGCATTTCTACCATCAGTTCCCATATCTCACATGTCATGGCCTCACATTGATTCTCTAAAGCTGGCTGATCCTGGCTACAAGACACCAGGGAAAATTGATGTGATCTTGGGAGGTGAATATGTGCCTTACATTACCCTTCCACAAATTCTCAAGGGGAACAATGATGAACCGGTGGCCCAGTTGACCATCTTTGGTTGGACAGCAGCTGGGAAAATTCCTTCTGAGGTGCGTGGATTCACATCGATGCACACTCACTGCGACTTGGACGACTCTCTCAAGAAGTTCTGGATGTCTGAAAATGTTCCATCGGACAAAAAGAAATGCTACACCAAGGAAGAACAGTTTTGCGAAGATCACTTTGCAAAAACACATACACGAGACGAATCTGGACGCTATGTGGTCGAACTAGCATTCAAAGAAGATCATGAAGAGTTGGGTGACTCATCAAAGGCGGCACTGGCGCGCCTCCAGACAATGGAGCGACGATTTGCTCGCGATCCTGAATTCAAAGCTGAGTACATAAAGTTCATGGATGAGTACCTACAGTTGGGGCATATGGAGGAGGTTCCATACGATCAGCTGTACAAACCACACAACAAGAGGTATTTCCTACCACATCAAGCGGTACTGAGGCCGAGTAGCGAAACAACGAAACTCAGAGTTGTCTTCGATGCCTCAGCTCCCACTCCTCCTAACAACAAATCGCTAAACGACAATCTTGCTGTCGGTCCAGTTCTCCAAGACGACCTATTCACCATTCTTGTGCGACACAGGACTTATGTTATCGCCTTCTGTGCCGATGCGGAGAAAATGTACCGACAGATTGGTGTTGCTATTGAATATCGTGACTACCTATCTCTCTTTTGGCGGCCAGACCCATCCCAAAAGATACGACAATACAGGCTGAAAACTGTGACGTATGGCACGTCCAGTGCACCGTACTTGGCAACCAAGGTACTTCAGCAAATCGCATTCGACTATGCATCTGAGTTTCCGGAAGCAGCAAGGGCCATCCTTAGCTGTTTCTACATGGACGATCTCCTCTGTGGAGCCTCTAACTTGGAAGAGGCAAAGAAGCTCTGTAAGGACATTCAAGAAGTTTTGCAGCGCGCGAAGTTTACATTGAGGAAATGGTGTTCAAACTCCAGCGAACTTCTTGCCGATATACCATCACACTTGCAAGCACTGTCTCCTGAAGAAGTCACAGCACAGTCCAAGACAATTACAGCACTTGGGCTACAATGGGCACCTGGGCCGGATGAGCTCTCGATTCTCACTGAAGCTCTTCCGCAGGTCATCACAAAAAGGGATTTTTGCGCTGCAGCAGCCAAAATCTTTGATCCACTGGGATTTCTCTCACCTTTCACGGTAAAACTCAAAATGATGTTTCAATCGCTATGGCTCTCTGGAATGGGCTGGGACGATGCCCTGCCTCAAGAACTTGTGGATACATACGAAGACTTCAGGACGCAGTACAGCGCTCTCAAGGAACTCAAAATTAGACGAAACATACCATCAAAGGGCGGAGTCATTGAACTGCACGGCTTTGCAGATGCTTCTGAGCGTGCATTTGGCGCCGTAGTTTACGCTAAAGGAGAAGATTCTGAAGGCAATCCTGTGATTGCTATCGTCACCGCCAAGTCACGGGTGGCTCCCGTAAAAATTGTGTCGATTCCACGCTTGGAATTGAATGCCTGTCTGCTACTAGCAACACTCTTGGACAAAGTGAAAGATGCCATTACCAATTTCGAAGTCAAAGTTCATGCATGGTCTGATTCCATGGTCGCTCTTCAATGGATACAAGATTCTCCGAAGAGGTGGACTCCCTACGTGGCAAATCGTGTGAGTATGATCCAGGATTATTTTCCACCAAGCATTTGGCGCCACGTATCCACTTTAGACAACCCCGCGGACTGTGTCTCGCGTGGCTTGTCCCCTACTGAACTGAAGGATCATCATCTCTGGTGGCAAGGCCCTCAGTGGTTGCTAGAGGAGGAATCCAATTGGCCAAAAACTGAAATCAAGAAGTCCACAACAAAGGAAGAGCGAACTTTACCAGTGAAAGTGTTTGTTACTCAGAAACCAACTGGTTTTATTGAGGATCTCATTGACAAGCACTCCAATTTCTTGGACATCGTACGTATTCTCGCATGGGTGAAGAGGTATGTGCATAACCTTCGCCAACGCGCACGAAAGCAGCAAGTACAAACAGGAGAACTTCTCGTGCGTGAACTCAACAGTGCAACGTACACCATTTGTACTCATATTCAGCAGCATTCTTTCCCGGATGAGTACAAATGTTGCCTCAAATCGAAACCAGTGTCTCTGAAAAGCAAGTTGAAAACGTTCGTGCCATTCTTGGACGAATTTGGCGTCATGAGAACAAAAGGACGTCTCCGCAACGCAGATGTGTCGGATGCAACGCGCCATCCCATCATTCTACCATCAAATCACAAATTTGTCAAAGATCTTGTCACTCACACACACCAGACATATCTCCATGCAGGCCCTACACTCATCATGAGTATTCTATCAGCCACATACAATATCATTGGGGCGCGAAATCTCGTCAGGAAGGTTTATCAGCAATGTGTGGTGTGTTTCCGGCAGAAACCTCGAATGGAAGCTCCTCTCATGGGAGATTTGCCGGCAGTCCGGGTGCAAGAAAACAGGCCATTCTACAATACTGGGTGTGATTTTGCCGGTCCTTTCAACTTCCGCAACACCTATCTCAGGAAATCCGTGATCACAAAAGGCTACATCTGCATTTTCGTGTGTATGGCCACCAAAATGGTTCATCTTGAGGCTGTCACGGATTTGAGTACAGAAAGGTTCATCGCAGCTCTGCGGCGTTTCATGTCCCGTCGGGGAATTTGTGGCACTATCTACTGTGACAATGCCACGAATTTTGTTGGTGCCACTGGAGCTACGCGGGAGGAGAGAATGGAAGGAGTCCGCATTCACAACGGGAAAGTTGTCAAGCTCATGTCCTCTTTGGGGACAGCTTTCCATTACATTCCATCGTATTCTCCAACTTTCGGAGGTCTATGGGAGCGAGGTGTTGGCAGCAGCAAAACTCTCCTCCGCAAAGTCATTGGGGATACAGCTCTCACATATGAAGAATTTTCAACCATTCTCTGCCAGGTGGAGGCATGCCTCAACTCGAGGCCACTGTGTGCAAAATCTTCAGCTCCGGACGACCTGGAGCCACTTACGCCAGCGCATTTCGCCGTGGGACATGCTCTGACTCTGCCACCTGGTCCAGAACTGATGGACATGAATCCCAATTTATTGACTCGTTGGAACCTCATCCAGAGATTTCTTCAGCACTTCTGGCATCGATGGCATTCGGAGTACATCACTTCATTGCAGAATCGCCCAAAGTGTTATCGCAACACAAAGAATCTCGAAGTGGGTGATTTGGTTGTACTTCGTGAACCCAACTTGAAGCCTTCTCAATGGAAATTGGGGAGAATCCTTTCTACCAAGCCCGACAAGGAGAACGTCGTTCGTGTCGTGGTCATCAAAACTCAGGACAATATTCAGCAACGTGCCGTCAGCACTCTCGCCAAGCTTCCCGTCCCAATCAAGGATTTTGAGATGAACTCAATGGGGGGAATATGTGCGCGCCTGTCCTAGGACAAGTCGGCACAGTAGTGTGGAAAAGTACGGCACAAATTATTTATAGGGAAAAACATCATAACCTCATTCTTCTTCTTACCCTGGCAACTGACGCAACAATACGCCATACTGTGAATTCTTAATTTTTATCATTTTTCTTGCCTTTAAACTTATTATTTGTGAAATTCATCATTCCTGTTCGAGAATTAAATTAGTTTTGAAGTGAAATATACTGAAATTCTCATCATTTGTGGACCACCTTAGCAGCAAAGGGAGGATTTGCATCGCTCAAAGAAAGGGAATCAGAGTCATTCAAGGTCACCCGCCATTCCGGTCAATTCGCGCCGGAGGTGCCTTTAATGCTCCCTCTGATTCTCTTCCGCAGGTGTGTAAAGCTCAAGAAGGAAGGCAAGGAGGTGAATTATCATTGAAGTTACTAATCTCTTTTGTGTACATCTTCTCAAAGGTGCGTACAAAACATATTGAGGTTGAGAGCCAGGGGACACTCCGTCACCATAGTGTCACTAATGTTTTTATCATCTCCCTCAAAGGTAACTTCATCTACAGCAACGAATTAAGGAAGAGTTGGCAAGGAAGAAAGAGGAGACGGTTTACAGTGATCCTGTGTTTGGGATGCGCGTAGTTAAACCCTTAATCTCAGGGAAGCTCCTGCAGGAACGTATGCAAGGCAAGGCAGCTATTGCAATGTTCCGAATAAGGAATTTTGCGGAGAATCTGGATAAATCCCAGGATTGGGTATTTGCCGGGGCAATTGTGAGCAAGAGCCCAGTCCGGACGTCCCAAAAGGGTGCTCAGTACTCAATTTGGACACTTTCAGACCTCAAAAATGACATAAAAATGTGCTCGTTGTTCCTCTTCAAGAAGGCCCACAAGGATCTCTGGAAGACTCCACAGGGCATGGTGGTGGCTGTTCTCAATCCCAGCATCCTTGAGCGTCGGAATGACAAAACTGAAGCTAATTTCTCTATCGATACTCCCGAGAAAGTTCTCATTCTCGGACAATCCAAAGATCTGGGAACGTGCAAGAGTAGGAAGAAGAATGGAGAGCCCTGCACGTCAATTGTAAATGTCTCTGTGTGCGAACACTGTGTCTTCCACATGAAGAAGGAATTCTCAAATCTCTCCCGACGCTCTGAATTGCAATCCCCAACTGCCGGGAGGGGCCTCAATGAGTTGAGGAATAAAATCCTCGGGAAGAATGAAGTTTTCTACGGTGGGCAGAGCTTCACGGCAATCCCAGCGAAGAAGAATGCAAATCAAGTAGCCAAGGATAGTCAGAGGCTTCTGAAGTTGTCTGAGTACTACGGCAGGACATCCTCCACTACTGCTGCAGCTGTTCAAACAACCGGAACGGCCCAGGAGAGAATTCGTCGAGCTGAAGCAGTTGCAGAGGCGAATTTTGAGCAAAAGCAGAAAGATCTTCAGCGTTTGGCCATTCTCAAGGGTGATTCCTCAGTCAGAGTAGCAAAAGAAGCAGCAACAGCAGTTCCACAGAAGCCCGAAATTCCTGCAAAAGTCAATCCAGCTCCTCCTCCCCCAAAAGCAATCTTCTCATCGCAAATTCCCAGTCTCAGCAAAACCTCCTTCACCATTGACGTGTCCACGAAAGCAACAGCCCTGGCACGCGTGAAGGCAGCAGAGATTCTCAAGAAGAGCCCCATTGAGAAGGCAAATCCCAATTTTGTAAAACACCGTGGCACTGAGGCTGGAAAGAAGCGTGCCCTGGAGGAGCTGAATCAGGAACTTCCGGAAGCAAAACGCGCCAAAGCCGAAGAAGCCACACGGAAGGATCGCATTCAGCGCATCATGGCAGCAACATCGTCGCATATGGATCTCGTGGATCGTCGCGAAATGGAAGAGGCTGACAAGTACTTCTACACGCTGGAGAAGAAGGAAGCAATCGAGGAGAAGATGCTGTCGACATTCAAGGTGGCCTGCAAAGCCGTTGCGTGCCGAACTTGCGGCTATTTGGCCTTCTCAGCAGCCCCGCGTTGTCTCGAGGAGAGACATCCGCTGAAAGTCATCGACACGGACAAGCGCTTCTTCAAGTGTGCTGACTGTGGCAATCGCACCGCCACCGTTCATCGCATGCCCAAATTCAGCTGCAAAAACTGCCAATCATCCCGTTGGGAACCAGCAGCCATGATCCGGGAGCGCATTGTAGCCTCCACGGGTGATAAGCTCTGCATTCGTGGGGACGAAGAGAAATTCCTGGGCAGCACTACAAAGGGGAACATTAATCTACTCGTTCCTGAGGATCAGGAGACAAAGGATGCCTGAAGAAGGGACAAATGAGCGTACGAAAGTATTTTTATGTTTGATTTTAAATAAAATAAAATTTTAATTTAAAAAATTGAAGAATTTTCTTTTTAATCTGCTCTTTAAAAGTAACTTACCTTTTTTTAATAAAAAAATTGAGAGAATTAAAGACTTTTTGAGATTATCAATTGTTTTATTATTACCATTTAATGCAATTCGAGGATTTTTAAAAGCACATTTTACATCGAAAGATATTTTTATGGATGATCCTTTTCATCTTAAAAACTACTCAAGTACAAATTATCTTCTCCCCCTCTTTTGTTTACCTGATCCCTCCCTTCTCCTAAAGTACTTCCTGGACCCAAAAACCTTTCCTCACACCTCACTCTCTCTCATAAAATACCCGTTCGCAAAAAGGTGATGAAAAAATGAAGAGAATTCGACTCTCTGACTTATTTTTTTTTTGTTCAAGGAAATCACATTGAATACAGCCATAATATTTAATTAGGTAATAAAAAAATTAACGAATTTTTCAAAATTACTTCTTCGGGAAGTTTTTTTCCTCTCTAAAAGATTTGTTTTTAAAATTATTTTAAGGCCAATTTGTTAATTTTAAAATTAATTTCTTCATAGAGATCTTTTAAAATGTTTTCATTCATGTTTCATGTTTCACGTTTCTAGTTCTTTTTAGGCGTCTTAGCGTCCAATATGTCTGCCTTAGGCCTTTCCAAACAAGCCGTAAAGTTTGCCAAAACATAAAACCAACTTCCCCAAGAAGAGCCTAAACAATTGTCGTTGCATTCCCATCGGAATCATTGAGAAGACTAAAGAACTTAAAGGAGATATCTTTGGAGAGTTTCTTGTCCACATTTGAGGTGTCGAGGTTGTTGGTGATCCCACTGATTCGTGGTACCCTAGCTGCTGTCATATCCACATAGGACTTGCCCCTGGCAATTGGGCTTTCATAGTGATTGGGATCTAGGTGCGTAGGTTCACATTCACTCAGCGTCTCAGGTTGATTGACGTAGCCCTTAGTTGTTGTGGGAACTGTTACTTCATTCTCATACCTCATCCTCTGATCTACCGTACGTGTCTCAATTAGCGGTCGTGGCGTATCGTAGCCCTTTGGGTGAACATCAGTGAGGCAAGTTGTGTCCGTCTGGCCACTATTGCCCGTTGTTGCGACATTGGAGTCATTGTCTGGATCTGAGAAGATGGAATTTGGCGGATACCACAGATGATCGAGACAATCTTCCGACAGTTCCACACTTGGCAGTTCTTTGTCGTTGTCTGAACAGTAAAGTGGGTTTGAGATTGCATTCTGTTCCAATTCGATGTACTTTGCATTGTTCCCCAGAAGTCGTTCCCACTGCGAAACGAGTGTCTTAAAAGCCGGCCTAGCTAGAGGATCATCAGCCCAGCAGGATTTAACAATAGCATAGATGTCTTCGGAGCAATTTTTAGGTTTCTCCATTCGGTACCCCTGCTTCAGGAGATGATACAAATTTTGCGGTGGAACCCCAGGATATGGAGAAGCTCCCAAAGTTATGAGTTCCCACGCTAACACACCAAATGCCCATACATCAGATCTTGTTGTGTACACATGATCTGCCAATGACTCCGGAGCCATCCACTTAACAGGAACTCTATCCTTGGAACGTTTTAGATATGCATCGTCTTGGTAGACGTCTCTCGTTAAACCAAAGTCTGAAATTTTGCAGACTTTTCCCTCAGCTAGCAGGACATTCCTTGCAGCTAGATCCCGATGAACAAGCTTGATCTCCGTTAAATAGGCCATTCCTTTGCAAATCTGCCAAGCGAATGAAAGGATATCCTTAACTGTTACCGGTTCAACGCCATTGGTAAACTCAATTCCTGCGCATTCAATTTTGCGACTTAGCCTCAAGTAGTTCCTCAGTGAACCATACTTGGCGTACTCAATAATAACTAATGGATTATCCGTAGCCTGTGTACAAGCTCCAAGGAGACGAATCACATTTGGATGTGAAACTTCCTGAAGGAGTTGAAACTCCGACAGGAGAGCCAACAGTTCAACTGAATGAGCTCCAGTCTTTAGCATCTTCACTGCAACAGTTGTCACACCAGGACGACTATCGATATCAGTTGCGAAACCCTTAACAACCTTCCCGAATTCACCTTCACCCAGAATTACATCGAGCGTTAGCTGAATACGTGGGAATTCCCATTTTGAATCTGGATCGGTTTTGAAGACAAAAGGACTCGTCATGGCAACAAGAGGTAGATCCGGGTTATTCTGATCGATATCTGGCGAGAAAGCTATTCGTTCTTCGGGCAGGGATTTCCTCTTGCACCTCTTATCTTGTCCGCATTTTGTTAAAATTAGAATAACAACAACCGTGAAGAGGATCAGCGGAAGGCCAATGATGAGACTCAAGCAAGAAGCTCCACACTGAAAAGATGCCCAAGTAGCTGGATTTGTGCTTACATTGTAAACTCGTCCTGTGTGCTGAAGATCAATAATATTTCCTGAGAAGGCTTCAGTCTCATTCTTCGCCTTAACTTTTGGTTTCTTCTCCCTTTTAGGGTATGAACTAGCCGGTGCGCCACATGAGCACTTCCCCATGTCGTCACAACTGCAAACTCCAACTCCGGAGTAAATCCCTAAGCCACTGTCATTTAGCTTCCCCGATCCGTAGACGTGCTTCGTACAATCTTGAGGGCAGAGGTAGTGTTCACCGGTTTGACCAATCTCCTCAAGAGGATCACAGATTCCATCGGGGCAGTATGTAAAATTGGGTGAACACGTAGCGTAGAACAAGGTAAGGTGGATCTGCAGTTCATTCGATCGCCACTGGCAACTGCCGCCGTTAACGCCAATTCCGCAAGTTTTGACGCACGTTGACTTTGTACTCATTTCTGAGCAGGAAGGAACGTGGGTAGCATTGGTTTGACACGTACCATTCCCGATGTAGTCATCGTGAACGTGCAAAACCATTGATTGTGTCTGCTTTAGGAAACTTATTGTGAGGTAGTAGATTGTTTCTTGCGCTCTCTGCAAGGCAGTTGTATTCCGGACAAAGATTATTCCTCCCAGAGGAGTTATCCCGAAAGCATCAATTGGATCACTTGTTACTCTGCAAAAAGAAGGAAGCTTTGTTAACTGACTTATTTAAAAGTCAAAACCGGCTTAAAAAAAACTCTTTCTTTCATTAAAGGTTTTATAAAAATTAAAAAAAGATCGTTAAGATCAGTCGATCTTGACTTACTTAAACTTAATCGATGAAACCTTCAGGAGGTCCATCATATTCTTAGGTTGGGCAACTCTAGTCATGTTCGTTGCTGTCCTTAAGACGTAAATATCATGAGGATAAACGATTCCTTTGGCTGTTTCATTTTCAAGAGCAGTTTGAGCTGCTTTTGCTGCAATTTCACTTTGTCCGTTAACGTAGTTTCGTCTGTTGTTGCGTCGTTGCTGTAGCATCGTCTTCTTTGGCTGTTCCTGACGTACAGACGAAGAGAGAGCCATTGCAGTTGGTCCATCCAGTTCGTGAATAAGTGATAGATTAGCCGAAATACAAATTGTTGTATTTGCGGAATTTTCCTTAACACCAAGGCTAGCATCTGTAGCCAGCAGTACAACGCAGTAAGGACTCTTCCGGAGGATCCCATCACGGGAGAAGATTAATTCTTAACGGAAAATTTTAAGAGATTAGAAATTTTCTTATTGAAAAATTGAATTTTAGAAGAAAAGTTAGAGACTCACTGCAGTTGATGACTGAAGTCTTCAATCCCATGTGATCAGCTTCGTAGCCTTTGCAATCAGGCTTTAGCATTTCCATGGTGTCATTTAGAATTTCATACACCATCCTTGCATTCGCCTGGAGGGAGTCTCCATCGAGAAAAATTACATTCTGACTCCCAACTTGTTTTCCCTGGAAGAAAAATCTCATCAGGGTGATCCCTCAGGTAAAGGATGGAGAGTAGAGGAGCTTTTACTTCCCCGGTCGAGGGTGAAAAATTGATAAATGATTCAATGCACGATTTTCTTCCCCCGCAAAGCACATGAACTTTGCGTGATTGGGCGCTATTTGTCACGCCGCATTCATTCACCTAACATCATCTCTTCCACCTCATCTTTCACAGATATAGTCTGCGCTTGGACAAATTGGTCGAGCACATATAGCAAATGGCCAGCAATTACATACCGCGTGGACATTTTAGCATGAATTGTAATGGCTAATTAAATTATCGTGTGTGCTTAGTGGGATTGTCCAGGATGCGGGGATTTCGAGGAACTCAAACAGGAGCTTCTCGTGAAGAAGGGGAAAATTGAATTGCTATACTACTTCCTTAATCCGGAAGAGACATGCCCGCAATTTTTCATCTTTCCACCCGGGATATGTGGTAGAATTACATTGGGATGGGGGTGGATCGGTGGGAAGTAGCCCCAAGGGGTCAAAGAACCCTTCTCATGATTTTCTCTTGCACGACGATACACCCCCGGGTCAGGAACACCTCCCAAAAAAGTTTTATCCAGCACCCCATATACAAGAAGGGTTGGAGTTAGGCTTTGGGAGCTTTATTGAAAATTTCACGAAATTTTAAAACAATTTTGGACAAATTTAATTGTGGGAGCGATTTAACTAATTTCCTTACGGATTTAAGCTCAATCACTAAAGAAGAATTTATTAAAATTTTCCACTGAGGAAAAATCCGGAATTAAATTCCATTAAAAAATCATTTTATTTTCAAGATTTGATTTCTCTATCCCATTTTTAACAACAATTGTTCCATTTCTGAAAGAATTCTCTATTTATTTAATTTATTTATTTTTTGGCAAAAATGCTTGGCTTTTTCTTTTTTCGTTTAAAAAATCCAGGAAAAAAAAGATTCAATCATTTTCATTCTGTAGAAAATTTTCTAGAAGGGATTTTGATAAAATTTTGTGAAATTTTTTTTAAAGAATAAAGAAAATTTAGTAATAGAATTTATTCTTTCTTTGTTATTGAGCAATTTTGGAAAATCTTTAATTCAAGATAATCTCAAACATTTCTTTGATCAAGTTCTATCAACCCTAACAGTTTCATTCTAATCAATCAACAGCTTCTAAGCTCCAACAGAAATGTGTTAAAATAGCTTAAAATCAATTAAAACCTTATGACAATATCTTTAACATTTTTCTCAATTACTTTCCAATTTTCATCCCTTTGAAAATTTCACGAAACTTTCCACCCACGCAATGCGAAAGACGATGGTTTATAGTTTGGTGTTTGTTTTCAATATATGGAAATCATGTGAAACACGATATAGTCATACAATTAGAAATGTATGTTTATGGGAAGGTGCGCGTGGGTGGAGGACTCAACCCTACAACATACCCCCACCCCCTTTGCTGGAATTTTTCTCCAACATCATGACAATGCTCTTTTTCGCGCGGAAAATTAAATCAATTAAATGCGTTAGGGGCGCGTTTTTCTTTTGGGGCCAATTCCCGAATTGCAAATTTCTCTAAAAAAAAACTTTGGGGTGGCACGAAAACGGGGCCATAGCGCGCAAAAGGTCATCCTCTGGGGGATGATTTTGTGCCACGGGGGCGGCTGTGACCAAAAAAAAAATGAGGTGGCTTTTTAATTAGGAAATCCCCGTGCGAATTGCGCGATGCACGACAATGAATCTGATGAGGTGGTCAGGATGGTCATCTATTTCTTTTTTGGAGGACTAACGCAATTTGAGGACGAAAGGAAAGGCGTGTGGGGGGGTGGTTAATTGAATTCACGTGAAAGTGTGGGCGTTTCTGCGTATGAGCTTGAGCCTTACCTTTGAGAAATGCGGGTCAGCAATATCAATGGTTATTCGGTGATCATCCTGACGCTGTGGAGGATTATCATTCCTATCCAGAATGTCCACTGTGAGGGTTTTCCTGAAGATTTTGGCAGTGGTTTTGGGACTTGTGGTAACTGAGCATTCAACAGTTGGCATAAATTTCGGTCCTGGGGCGAATGTATCATGATCCACGGGAGAAATTCTCCTGAGGATGCCTCCTCTAATGTCCAGGAAATCACTTCCATTGATCATTTTGTATTTCATCGCAACATTTGGGCAGATTTTTCTCAAAAACCCCGATGCAATTGGACCAATTTCTTCCACTTTCCCACTCTTCTTCCCACTCTCGGGAATTCTGTATGTTGCTGCATCCCAAAAGCAGAACAATTCCCCATTTTCACGACAAAATCCCTCCAAGGAAGTTATTCTCACGGGGATAATTTCAATTTTTGTGCTGCTCACACAGTCAGGGAGGAGATCTACGGTGACTGTGTAGCTCTGTCCAGGTTTAGCCTTCCTAAAGGCATCCATGAGGAACATCTCACCACTCTCTACGTCAATTGTGAGCCATTCCTGAAGCTCATGTACGTGATATTTCGACCCATTAGCTGTGAGCTGCAAGAGGGGTGTGTGCTTAATGAGATCCATCATCTCCTCACCAATTGGTACGGTCATTTTCATGTCGGCCAGCCCAGGGCATCCCCATGTTCCTGCAGGAATCAATCACAGACAGATACAATAAATTCCCTTTTGCCAATAAAATCTCAACTCTATATACCCCCTAAAACTGATCATAAAAAGGAAAACTCTTCCCCCCTGTCCACCCACTGATGGCGGTTAATTTGAAAGACGAAGATCGTGCAAATTGCCCCTCCATACATTGCCATTCGCAGAGTTGGGAAATACGAACTCAATGACCTATTTTTATCGCCCAATAAAGGAGTGCACGGCGCTTGTATATATTAAATTATCTCATAAGGGGTGAAATTAAATGTCCCTTCGTCACCACCCCCACGTTTGATGAAGAAAAACCAAAAGGAGAATATAAAGACGGGAAAATGAAGACACTGCGGCTCCCTTTTCACGTGTCACTCATCGATTGTATCGCAAAAAGCTTTATTTTTCGCCTTATCAATCTCTGCCAATCGCACATGGATATAAAGATTCTTCCCAAAGGGGTAATTATCTGGGGAATTTTTATGAACATTTTTACCGATTCTTTAAAAATGTTTCGAGTCATTTAAAGCATTTTTCTGACTTTTAATTAATTCTTTTAACGTTTTCTCTCATTTTAATGTAATTAAAGATTTTCAAAAAAATCTTAAATTCTCTCTTTAACAGAATTCTTTGGATTTTTTTATAAAACTAAAGCTTCCCATCATTTTTATGCTTTCAGAGAGCCAAGAAAATTTTTCGAACGTAAGTTAATAGGAAAATCCTGCTTAATACCTAAAATAAAATATTTAAAAAATGTTTTATGATAAATATTCCGACTTTTTTTTTTTAATAACGAATATCTGAATAATATTTCATTCAGATAATTACCCCTTGGCTTTTCCTTCAGGCAAAGGGTGCAAAAATGGGGGGTGAAAGATTCTTTATCACTGCAATTTGTTGGCAAAATATTATCTCTTAATTCACTTTTGATGTTCCAACTAATGCATTGATATTTACTATCTCTGGTTTTAGAGAAATGGATGCTGAAAAGCAGGAAGAAGATTATGTGTTTTTCTTTTATTCTTAAGGCTTTTTACTTCTCAATACATCTAAAAAGACGTTTTGGGAATTTTCTAAAATTGAATTAAATTCAATGCTCCAACAATTTCACCAGAATACCCTTAAAAATCAATTTCTATTTTCAATAAATTTCCTTTCACTTTTCTTTTTTTTCTTAACTTTCTTTGGCAATTAAAAAAAAACTTCCCTAATTTATAGGAAAACTTTATGTGCAAAAACTTGCCCTAAAAGCATCCCATGTTAAAGCTTCATGCGAGAATTATTGCTGAAAATTTAAAGCGATGAGATTATAAATTCCCTTAAGCAGTGTCTGGGTGAATTTGCATTTGATAGCGATAGTAGATGGTCGTCTCGAGAGCCCCCAGACTGGACCACAATTGATGACGCTCTGCATGCTGTGGTGACTCATTGCCACCCCCATCCACTCTACGCGCATCCCCTTCGTCCCGGTGAAATGAGACACATCAGCATCCAAAGTTTCCAATTATATTATTACTCACAGACTACCGAATGAATCACAAGACGCTGGAGTTTTTTGTCACTCACCCCCGCAGCTCAACAAAACATCGCGAAAGTCTCATAGAGGGATGTTAAAGTTCCCACATCCCCATCGCACATCCCAGACAACTTCTTGCACACGAACATAAGAGCCCCATTGTGGTGCTCACTTTGTAAATCATGTTACAAAAATTCCCTCCACATTCCAACAATCAATTTATAATTATTCCCGACAACAATGAGCTGCATTGGGGGTGGCGGATGTCAAAGCTCACGTCTGCAATTGAGTGCAAAAGACACGCGGGGGATGATGGGAAATTCAATTATCTCCATACCGCATGATTTATGCTTGCTCCACATTCATCCCTTTGCTCTTGTTAAACGTAATGTGTAGAGAGAAAGGGAACCCTCCAGCAGTGCATCCGAGTACCCACCATTGTGCAGCTAACATCCACCCACCAACCCCTCCTCACCCTCTCTAACAAATGCTATTTAAATCCAATGCGAGAGGAGGGTTGTTATTGGATAATGTCTTTATATTTAACTTTCCGCGCCGATCTCGGGTGAATTATGGAGGTGTTTTCGCATAGAGATTGCAAGAATATTGCAAGAGATTCGCGGAATAATGGAAAATGCTCAAGATACGATATAAAGGCGTTAAAATCTTGCTTCTTTAAAGTGATGCAATGAAGCCGTGGGTACAGGGTGTCCCTGACATAGTGCTCAATTTCTCCTTTTTGCAATAAAATAGTCTGAAAATTTTTCCTTTTAGAAATTCCGGATTTTCATTTTAAAAATAACAATTTTGAAGTAAAACATCAACATAACACAAAATCTCTTAATAAGAATAAAAATATCACCATAAAGACGCATAAAATACCATAAAATAAGTAAATAAATCATAACAAACAAGCCATGATAAAATCTTTAATCTCAAAGGTAATTTTGCGCGTTTCTTATTTCCAAGAAAACTCCCCCAACGAAGGTCTCGCCCCTTTTGCCACTTTATTTTGCAATCAAAAAATAGTTCTGAGAAAGGAAGAAAATATTTAATCAACTCTCATAACTAGTCGTCGACAAGTAAAAGTATTAATCTTACGATGGTTGTGTTTCTGTGGGAGTGGACAAACCCTCTCCGTGACGTCTGGAACACCTTTGCGCGCCTTTTTTTCTCTCTCAAAATTCATGTGGCGGAATTTTTCCATCACAGAACCACCCCCAGAGACGAAATTAATATAAATCCTTTCTCAACCCCAAACCTCTTAATTACTGTACACATTCTCTTGAATTTTTAGGAGAGCCCTTTGTTTTTAGGGGTGGGTGGATTCAAAGAAGTAAAATAAAACAAAAAACAACGAGCCCGCCACATTGCATGAGAGTCTTTTTTCGGGGGAGGACGGGCTGGGAAGGAAGGGTGTTTGTGTTGGAGCTTTGATAAGATGTGGAAGGAAAAAAGCAAGAGGAGAGGAGAAGCTTTTTGGTTCGTTCTTTGCAGCATTATGATGAATTGCGGGTGAGAATAATTTAGTCGCGCGCGTATATTTTACTCCTAACATGGGGGTCTGTCCGTGGATGGGTGAAACAAGGGGGGAGGTTGGGGCTGAAAGAGCTAAAGAGCAAGAGAGAGTGTGTGCTGAAAGTACTTTGCCACTTCTGTTCTATCGATTTACACATAAAAGTGAGCGACGCATTTTTTTGAACTTCCTTTCGGCCAAAGGGGTTGGGTGAATGATGACGTTGAATTGGATTTTTAATAGCCAACCACCCACCCTCCTTTTCGCATAATTCATCCACACCACCCACACCCCCTACTTCGGCACTCCAATTTGTTCAGAATTTTAGTTTTTTTCTAGCGTTGTAATTTGCTGGAAGTGCCCTTGAACTTCCCATAATCGTCGACGACAGCTTCGAACGATTTATGTTATGTTAGGGATGGACTCAAATGGACTTTTTTAGGGGTGACTCCAAGCAGCGGAGAATACTCTGCTAGAATTGGAAGAAACCTGCACAAAAATTTATCATAACCAACTCTTGGATTATAATTGGGAAGCGTCTGTCTTTTGTCCTGAAAGGCGCCCAAAGTAGCAGAATAAAATTCACCAAAAGGAATACTTCTGTTCTTTCATAAAAAATTCACCCCCCCCCCCCAAAACAAAACCCATCCTCATCCCCAACCTGCTGACCCCCCCTCAATCAGTCTGTACATTGGGAGCTTTTTACACGCAAAAAACGAGTGAGGATGTGTAAAAATCGACAGAGATTTTTCACTGATGGAGGCAGCAACTCTGGCAATGTGCCAGAAGTAATCCCTGAATCATTCCTGCTGAAAGCTCCTCTTGTGTATGGGTGTTTGAAGTGAAAATCCTCACAGGGCATGGCAGTGGGGAGGTCTCGGCTATCACCCAAAGCCTTTTGACCGAAGAATGGCGTGAGTTATGAGATGATTATCTTTTGGGCACTTCTTGTTATTGACTCTCCGCTCTTGAAAATTAAACTGGAAAAGCTTTTGAAATTGAGGTTTTTCCAAGGAGATGTTTTTGCCAAAGAGATAAGAGGTTGATTTTCCATTTAATTATTTCGTTTGAAAAGAAATTGTTCTTTGTTTTAAGATTTTTATAAAAATATAGGAGAACAATTCTATCTAGATTAAGAATTATTGCTTGAGGAAAGTACTTTCTTAATATTTGTTTGAGTTAAGGGTACATATTAAAAAAAAAATAAAAACAAGTTTGAATGCAACATGAGGCAAAAATGTAAAGAAAATATTACGATTTACATAATTTATTCGGCATTAAGAACATATTCTCTAGATTAAAATAAATATTCGCAATGATCTACAAATTATTTTTTAAATATTCGATTGCAATTTTTTTTAACAAGAAACCAGATATTCGCGATTTTTGGTTTTCATTTTTTATATTTAAACTTCCTAAAAAAATATTTTTCTGGAATGAAAATATTTTTTAATCAAAATTTACCCAATAAATTATAATTCTAGATTTCTAATCATTTTGTATTATTTAGCAACCAATCTCAAATTTTCATAATCTGGAATATCTTTTAATCATAAAAATTGAAAATTATGCTATTAGCTGTGATTCTTTCTTCAAAGAAGCACAGCTTCTGTGTACACTCTAAAATGCAAAGTCGTCAGATCGGGCTCAAACTTGGGATGAGCACGAATTAGGGTCCCTACATTCCAAAAAACGGTGGCGCCAAAAATCTTTCCGTCCGGCCGTCCGGCCGTCCGGCCGTCCGGAACCTTTCGCTAAATTACAAGAGAACGGTAATAGATAGAGACTTGCGGTCAACGGCAAAGTTCATATATCGGGTGGAAGACATCCGATTATGAAGTCAAATCCAACCCCCCACTTTGAATAACTGTCAAATTTTGTTTTCCCTATATCTCAGCTTCTGTAATAGCTAAAAATCTGAAATTTTGATATGTTGTAGGGGCCATCAAGAGCTTTCCAACAATACCTCATTTTCGAAAATCGGTCAAGCCGTTTAGCCAATATGGCCGCCACAATTTTTCATCGAAAATCGACCATAACTCGAAAACGGCTTGACCGATTTTGATCAACTCGGGCTCAAATGAAAGATATTAATGAGCCCTACAACTGCTCGGAACATTGCAAGTTCATAAAATGACCGCAAGTGGCGCTAAAATCGAAAACAAAATTTTCGATGAGTTTTCGATGAATATCTCGAGTACCGCTTTATAGAATTGCTTCAAATTTTGATATGTTATAGTTGGCTATAATATCTTTCATCATGCCAAAAATGAAGAAAATCTATGTAGCCGTTCCGGAGATATCGCGTTTTAAAATTAACATGTCATATCCTGATTGATTTGAATAAGTCCAACGCCCCGCGAAGCGGGGCGTTTTATATATACACATATAAAAGTAAAAGTAAAGTAAAATATATATATATATATAAATGCATAGATATACATATACATATAAAAATGCAAAGATAAATATATATAAACTGCAAAGATAAATATTAAATTAAATATAGCATGGATGGAACAGTATAAAGCGAAAGAACGGTAAGTAAAACTTACGGGCTGTGATTCTTTCTTTTTCAATGAAATGTGAAGATGGCTGAAAATTGAGGATGGGCAAATTTTGAGGAAAGCTTTCTCGCGTACCGAATCACAGCCAACGCCCACGATTAAGGCATTTCACAAATTATCTGCGCGTTGGCTGTGATTCGGTGCGCGAGAAAGCTTTCCTCAAAATTTGCCCATCCTCAATTTTCAGCCATCTTCACATTTCATTGAAAAAGAAAGAATCACAGCCCGTAAGTTTTACTTACCGTTCTTTCGCTTTATACTGTTCCATCCATGCTATATTTAATTTAATATTTATCTTTGCAGTTTATATATATTTATCTTTGCATTTTTATATGTATATGTATATCTATGCATTTATATATATTTTTTTTTCTTTTAGAACTTTCTGTATTAAAAATATTTTTACAAAAATATGATAAAAGCGATTAGAACGCAGAAAACATATTACTTTGCGAATTAATATTATTTAATTTTAAAGAAAACCCCTCATAATAAATAGAAAAAAAAACAAACAAAATTGCCTTCTAAACTTAAGGGTGGATTACGTGAAAGATCCTTTTGCTTTGAGAGATTAGGATGTAGTGCATTTATTAAAATGTTCCGTGAGGTACATTTTCCCATGGTATTGTGAGAGTGTCATCCACAGACTATTTACACTCCGATGGCACTCCATGCAAGAGCCCCAGCTCTTGTTTATGTTGAGATATATTTTAATTACAAACAAATGATAAACTGTTGCTGATAATGTCTCACAGTCAGCCCCACGCACAATGTCATTGAGCGTGGAAATGTGATCTTTTTTGGCACCTTTCCACACTCACGCTTCATTATTAGGTACGTTTTTTTTTATCATAACACTCTTATGGTCATTTGGCGAAAGAATAAAATTGGCGCAAGAGGAGGGAATTACCACCCTAATCATCGATTTATTGGCGCGCGAATGAAAGAATAATCGCAAAAAAAGAGGGGCACGTTATCAGACGACCTTATGCGATCTCTAAAACTATTTCAATGCCTGTGAGGGTTTTTTTCTGCTGTTTCACTTTATTTATTTACCTGAAACCCCGAGTGCTGATAAAAAGAGAAGCATGAGGATATTTTGTGCGGGATGGCTTCGGGGGTGGGTTCCAAAGTGCGTCATAATTGATTTTTCTGCCTCCCACCGATATGCCGCACAAATTAACGTGCAAATCAAACACCTTTTCTTGTCCACAAAAATATTATCGCCTCGTCCGTGCGCCTCTTTTTTGCCACCACACCGGCCTTTGCAGCCCCTCAGCGATAAATAACTGTTTTGTGGAATTAATCCACCCTCACACACTTCCTTTTATTTTTCCTCCTAATTCTTTTTTTCCTTTGAGCACTTTTACTTCTTCTTCGTTGCAACTTTCTTCTTTCCTCCCCCCGAAAAAAAGGGAAGATTTTTTTTCCACAAGGAACACTATACAATACAAACTTCCTCTGAGAAGAGAACTTTCTGTTTTCACAAAACTAAACTTTTCCCGCACTTTTCCGTCCGTTTCCAACGACCACCGAGCTTCAACTGACTCTGCTTTTGTTGAGCAACGCAACACCACACGATGGGTTTTGCTCTTTTTGTCCAAACAAGGGTGGATTTTCGACGCACGGACGATTTCTCCGTGGAATTGATACATTAAAATTCAACCCTCAACAAACCATCATCCCCCCAGAGGCCACCCACACTCTCTGGCCCTTCGAAAAAATAGTGCCAATCAGAAAAATAGCCCCCCCTTTAGTCAAGAAATGATTAATTCGAATATCCCTATTTGCATCGTATTGCCGTCCTCCGGGGCAAAATGGTGAGATTTTACATTGAGTTTTATATTAAATATTTCATCACAATTTTATGGCCAACAAAACTCAACAAATGGTGGGATGTGTTGGAATTTATGCTCATTTCTATGATAATTCGGGGAGCATTTTTTTCTACCACAATGTGCGAAAATTTTGCCAATTATTCACAAATTAAAAGCATATTTCTTGCACTTTCTGTCTTGTTGCAGAAGATCTTGGCAATAAGGAAGGAATTTTTTAAAGGAACTTCCTCTTTTAATAATTACTTCAATAAAACTTTTTTTTAATAAAAAATTCATGGAGTCTGTAAAAAAAAGTGAATTGGAGCTTGTAAAATTTCCCAGGAAAAGGGGTAAAAATAGCGCAAGATGATCCTTTTAGAAAGTTTTAATGGAACTTTTCTTCATCATGGTAATATGTAGATATATCCTGTACTTATATTAAAAATTAAAGTGGCTTTCAAAGTTCATTAAAGAGATTCTAAAGTTTGTTTATTGAGATTAATATAATCCGTTTTACGTATTTATGAATTAGAGAAAATAATAATAATTTCCTAATAAATTATGAGAGGAAATCAAAAGTTTGAAAAACTTTTTGATATAGTTTATAGAACTTTTATGTTTTATTTTACTTTCTATTTGTTAAGAAAATATTGAATTCCGTTCAATTGTAAAGTTTTTACAGAAGATTTTTGAATAAAGATATATTGAAATATTTTTTCTATTTTAAAAAGTCTGTGAATTCTTAAAGTTTTCAGGATGTAATTTAAGAATATTTTAGTAAAAAAAACCTTTATTAAAAGTATTTCTTTTTTAATTTTCCGTAACATTTTTCATTGTGATTGGTTGTAGTTGCAAATTAGAAGAAGCCGCAAAGATTTTCAAATAAATTTTGAAGATTTTACAGTGGAATGAAAATAATTCTTATCTTGCCATGAACATTTGGTAAAAAGTTTAATAAAATCTCAAATTAAGCAAGAAAACCATAAGATTCTAATTTTTCCCAACACACCACTTCTTGACCTAAATAACTCCTTGAATTTGAATTCCTTTGAACCACAAATCTCCTTTTGCAACGAATAAATTTAATGCAAATCCCAAAATCAACAATAAATTTGCTATTTTTGTGCAAACAAATTTTACAATGTTCAGAAAATGATAAGAATATGGAAAAACAACCCTCGATGGTTCCACTCCACAACCCCTATTTTTCACTACAAAACAACTTGAAGTCGAAAAACTCATTTTTTATCACAATATGAGTCGCTTGAATTTGAAAATGTGCACGGAAAATGGGAAGGAAATTCATAAAATTCAGTGTGGATTTTTAATTATAAGCACCGGAAGGCAGACTAAGAGAGAAGCTCTTCCAAACCTCTTTTATCATTCAGTGGAAACTATGTACCCCCATTCAACGAGGAATTAACGTGATAGTTTTATTAAAAAGAAATTGAGGAATTTCCACGAGCCAAAGAAGAACTAAGCAAAGAAAAAAACGTCCTCAAAAGGTTGGTGCGGAGAATCTTTTCTGGGTTAAAATGGCAATAAAACGATTGTGAATGGAATTTTCATGGGTTTTTATTTCTTGGAAGTCTCGTTGCGGAGATGCTCCTCGCGTATAATTTGGCGTGAATTTCGTGTGGAATTTAATTCACAGGGAAATCATATACAATTTAGGGGAGTGAACGCGTCAGAATTTCCACCCTTGTCTCCCCTGCCAAACTCCCCCCACCCCCGTAAAATGTCTTGAACGACACAAACTCTCCTTCCGGGGTGAGAATCGCACGCCCACACACCCCTTTTTGCGGTGGAGGAAAATCAGGCGCTTGAACGGAAAGAAGATTCTCTGGTGTGGCCAAGTGTGCGCGATTGACCTTTTGTAACCCCCAAAGGGGCGATCGAGGGGTGAGCCACACTCTCGATGACTTCCTCAATTCCGTCAGACATTCTACCCCCTTATCCTACCCCCGGATCGGATTGGGCTTGCTTTTGTCTGGCGCGGTCTTT